>NW_020837946.1:69742735-69787012 GCF_003676395.1 Aethalodelphis obliquidens | reverse complement strand
ACACACACACACACACACACACACACACACACACACACACACACACACAGAGTCTTCCGTAACGATCACTGCGTTGACACCACTTCCACTCTGTCTCCCCAGATCAACGCTTCTAGGGAACCCATTTGCGCGAGGACCCGGCCCTCTCTTTTCCTGGCGAGGCTTTTGAACCTGTCGCCAAGGCCGTACCTCAGAGAGAAGGAAGTGCAGTGGCATGCGAGGCATGCATGGCGCCTGCCCCCAGTTAGATGCTCTTCAGATAATCTGCAACCAAGCTCGCTGATAAAATATTTAGGGAAGACCTCGTAAACATCACAGCAACTACATTAAGGCACTTCAGCCCGACAGCTTATGACTATTTCAAAACTTAAAAAGGAGATCATTGATTGTCACTGTTTCTGTGCTCAACCAAGAAACCGAACCTTCCCGAGGTGGGTGGATGGGGGGGCTGAGTTGCTTGCCTTTCTCCCCCACTACTCCCCCTTCCCGCTCTCTCTCATGGAGGTGGCTCTCAGCAGCAGTGATTTATTTATGTATGTATGTAGTTTAAAAGGTGTGCGTTGGTGGGGGTGTTCGTGGAGGACACACAGGACCTGCTCACAAAGGACTGGGTCAGGTGTCTTGTGCTTCTGTATTAACTGGAAAAGACAGACTCTGGAACTTTTACAGGGCGAGAAGAGGCCACCGGCTCGCGCTTTGTATACTTTGCACTTGAAATCGTTACATTCAACTGAATATTTGGCTCATTCAGATCCGAAAAATCTCCTAGCATCGTTGAATTCCCTCCTCCGCCCCTCAGCTCCAAAGGAGGGAGGTGGGGGGAGAAGGTAGGAAAATGTTTAGTAAATTGCACATCTTTGAATCTTCCTAAAGCAGTGGTCACAAAGCTTAAAGGTGACACAACAGTGCTCACGTAAAACTAACACATGTTCCCCATCCCACCCCCAAGCCAACAATAAAATCATCCCCTTCAGTTTGCCATGATCGCAGCGACCAGGAGCCAGGTGATTATCCTAATTAATGTCTATCTAATTAAATTACTGTCAGCAGTTAACCAATGGCAGGAGCCGTTTCATCGGCTGCACAAGCAGCAAGATCAAAAGTGAGCCTTTTCTGATTGCTGCATAGTGTCAATTGGCCAATCTCTTCTCCCAGGGAAAAAAAAAGTAAATCAAACCTTTGAGAAGCATTTGCTGGTTGAAGTGCTTTCTGTCTAGTGAGGGGGTCTGTGGATTTCTAGTTTATGATAAATAGGACTTTAAAAACCAGGGACAGGAGGGCGAGTGTTCAGGTTCCAGAGCTATGCAGCTGGAGCACTGCCTTTCTCCTTCTATCATGCTCTCCAAGAAATTTCTCAATGTGAGCAGCAGCTACCCACATTCAGGCGGATCTGAGCTCGTCTTGCACGATCATCCCATTATCTCGACCACTGACAACCTGGAGAGAAGTTCACCTCTGAAAAAAATTACCAGGGGGATGACGAATCAGTCAGATACAGACAATTTTCCTGACTCCAAGGACTCACCAGGGGACGTCCAGAGAAGTAAACTCTCTCCTGTCTTGGACGGGGTCTCTGAGCTTCGTCACAGTTTCGATGGCTCTGCTGCAGATCGCTACCTCCTCTCTCAGTCCAGCCAGCCACAGTCCGCGGCCACTGCTCCCAGTGCCATGTTCCCGTACGCCGGGCAGCACGGACCTGCGCACCCCGCCTTCTCCATCGGCAGCCCAAGCCGCTACATGGCCCACCACCCGGTCATCACCAACGGAGCCTACAACAGCCTCCTGTCCAACTCCTCACCGCAGGGCTACCCCACCGCCGGCTACCCCTACCCACAGCAGTACGGCCACTCCTACCAAGGAGCCCCGTTCTACCAGTTCTCCTCCACACAGCCCGGGCTGGTGCCCGGCAAAGCGCAGGTGTACCTGTGCAACAGGCCCCTTTGGCTGAAATTTCACCGGCACCAAACGGAGATGATCATCACCAAACAGGGCAGGTAATGCTACGTTCTTGGCTGCCGCTGCTCCAGGCGCGGTCCGGGGGCAAGTGCACCCGGCTTGTGACCGCCGCGGCAGCGAAGATTCGGGGTCGGGAGCAGAGTGGAAGGCGCTCTGGCGCGTCCTAGAGTTGGCTGGTGTTGGAAAAACGGAAAGTGGAAGGTCTAGCCACCGCGGTGATGTCGGGGAGGGGGGTCCCGCTCTAGAAAGGTGGTCGGAGAGCCAGTCAGTGGCCGGAGAAAGGAGAGCGAGAGAGAGGGGGAGAGCCCTGGCCGGTGGCCGGGAGATGGGAGGGACGCATCAACGCCCGATGCACCGACAGGTGGAGATTCGGGTCGCCAATCTCGCTTTTCAGCTGGGCAGTGCTACCTGCCGACTCCCCGACTTCAGCCCCACTTCTTTTCCTCCGCCACCACCCCTTTTCCAACCCAGCAAACATTCGCTCATTGACGCTGAGAGAACAAGTTTTGCTTTGCTATCTGGCGCCTCGCTTCTTGCATTTAATCTTTAACATTTATGTTTTTCCCCCTTGTTTTCTCCCCCCTTCCTAATTTAAATAGGCGCATGTTTCCTTTTTTAAGTTTTAACATTTCTGGTCTCGATCCCACGGCTCATTACAATATTTTTGTGGATGTGATTTTGGCGGATCCCAATCACTGGAGGTTTCAAGGAGGCAAATGGGTTCCTTGCGGCAAAGCGGACACCAATGTGCAAGGCAAGTCCTTCCAATTAACACGTTTTCCTGACACTTATTTAGGTGAGAATGATTAATTAAAGCCTTTGTGGACTGGCTCGAGCGACTTTTAAAACGATCGGCCAATGACTTCTAAAAGCAAACGAGGGGGATAGGGGGACAGACTGAGCCGCGAGAAGGGGGAGGATTATGCAAAAGCAATTTTAATCATCCCAGTTAATAGGAAGAAAGCACGGCCTAAAAAGCCCCAGCTAATGGGCCTCACAGTGGAATAAGGGGTGTGCGTATGTGTATATGTGTGTGTGTCCTACGTGGTGAGGAGTTAAGACTGGGCAGTGCCCGGGGCACATGTAAACAACTTGTTTCTTTCTCTAGGAAATCGGGTCTATATGCATCCGGATTCCCCCAACACGGGGGCTCACTGGATGCGTCAAGAAATCTCTTTTGGAAAATTAAAACTTACAAACAACAAAGGAGCTTCAAACAACAATGGGCAGGTCAGTGGCTCAAGCGCTCATTTCTCTCTCTCCCTCTCTTTCTCTCTCTCTCTCTCTCTCTCTCTCTCACACACACACACACACACACACACACACTCACTTATACATACTCGTCCCTCCCTAAGATCCAGTTCATCACTTTAAACCAACATGAGAAACTGGACACGTTTCTTTGCTTCATTAAAAAGACTTCTAAAAAATTCTATTTCCATCCTCCGAAATTATATTAAACAATCTACAAAGTTGTTCTTCTCCCCCCCTCTCGCCCAATTCCCGAGTTCCCAACCTTCCCAAGTACAAATACTTGGTTGATTTTGAGAAGGAAACGCGCAGGATCTGCAGGTTGTGAAAATCTTTGTTTCTCCTTAAAGGAGGACAGGGAGAAGGGCCCTGAGGATCGGGCGGTCGGGTTTGGTTTTCCTCCCGTGCTCGGGCGATCCGTGCTCCCGGGCAGCGAGGGCTGGTCTGCCCCCGCCAGCCAGTCACCAGCCGGGCGAGGCCCGCTATCAGTTACTAGGGGCGGCGGGCTCCTTGCAGCCTCCGCGCGGCGGGCGGCGCAGAGCCCCGCGCACGCCGGCTGCGTTAACGCGCCGCCCGGCGCTCCCCTTTCTCTCCGCCGGACAGATGGTGGTTTTGCAGTCCTTGCACAAGTACCAGCCCCGCCTGCATGTGGTGGAAGTGAACGAGGACGGCACGGAGGACACCAGCCAGCCCGGCCGCGTGCAGACATTCACTTTTCCCGAGACTCAGTTCATCGCCGTCACCGCCTACCAGAACACCGATGTAAGGAGGCCTGGGGGCTGGGCGCGCGGCGGTCGGCACCGGCTTCTCCAGGCCCGCGCCGCTACCCCCGGCCATCCCCCGCTCTGGCACTAACGTCAGCCGCAGCTGGCTCTGCTGCGCCTTTTAGGCGTAGGGCTAGGGGCCTGCTGGGCACCTTCCCTAAACACCTAGCCGGTGGGAAAACGCTTCCTATTCGTCTCCGTCGCGGGTCACCCGGGCCACCTTTAAGGTGACCAGAATTTCTCGGGCCTCTTGGGAATTTTTATTTAGTTTTCAAGTATCACTTTCTGGGTGATCAAAAGAAACCCACATTCATATATTTAAAACCTACAATAAATTACTGGGGGCTACGAAGTGAGTTTTCTAGCAGTTTGAACTTAAGCATTTGCAAGTTTGCAGAAACTTATTTTACTACTGTTGATTTGACTACTAGAATTGATGGTGTTTTTTAAAAACTTAAATGAAAATATTAGAAGTTAAAAATATGCGTTTATTTTAAATCAAAACTGATTTTAAGATGCAGCTTGTGGGTTCTTCAAGTTATGTATCAAAAGCGACCAATTTTAAAAAATATGATGAAACATTTAAGATACGCAACATTTTTTAGTGATGAATTCAAGTGCCCCTTAAAGATTTTTGCCTGAGTAAGGGCATTATGTAACAAGCATTTTAAAAAAATGAGCATTTGAACCAATTTAGAACACATGGGAGAGCTAATTGAAAGCAATTCTTTAGTTTTAGTCACCATTAATTTAAACATGTTCCTCATAACTTTCATCATACTTTCTTTTTTTTCCTTTCCACCCATTCCCTCAAATTTTTCAATTAGGGAAACTTTGCTATTTAATGAAATTGTGGGCCGTAAGCCCCTGTAAAAAGCGGCAGATGACATATCCTTAAACACCCAATCCTCTGTATAGAATGTAAAATCGTATTAATCTTTTTTTCTCTTTTCCAGATTACACAACTGAAAATAGATCACAACCCCTTTGCAAAAGGATTTCGGGATAATTATGACACGTAAGTAGCTTTGCACTTTCTCAAATTTGTGGAATTGGGCTTTAGGTCAAAGGTGCATTGCTTTGTACAAGGCTTTTGGAAGCTAGAAAGTGTGAAGACAGGGTTGTTTTCGAGGTTTTCCTTTCCTTTTTGTCGGCTCCCCTTCTCTCTGGTGACCTGGCTTAGTACTTCTGTGGTTTTGGTGAAAGGTTTCCTCTGCCTATTTTTAGCTTTTGCGTGAATTACAAAGTTGTTGGCGGGGCTCGGGGACTGGCTGGCTGGGGAAGCCGCCCTGGTTCCCGGGTGCGCGAGTTGTATGTGGCACTGCAGATGCTCAGCTCAGATTGTCTGTGTCTGAAACCACCCGAGTCTGCCTGAAAGTGCATGTGGCTCTGGCAGTTGTTACAGTCTCCTTGGCATATGTGACTTTTATTTACCCATTTCCAAGTTTTGTGTAATAGCTTTTCCTGTGCAAGTTTACTATGGACTGAATAAAAATGTGCACCCACTACAGGCAAGTTCACGAGCACAGCCGATATTGCAGTCACTTCAGGCTTTGGGAAGGACCCAGGTTCTGTTGCTGTGTATTATTTATGCTTCGAAAGAAAAATATTTCCTCTTATCGTTTTTATCTAGGTGCGTTTTAATTAAATGTGTTGGTTCCCTTTTCTCCAGGCATCACTTACCTACTCCATGTCTTTTCTATCAAAATGCTGTCCTCTGGGGGCAACAGTAGGTGTAAACTGAATACTTCCTGGGCTTGTTCTAGCGTTCTTCCTCAGAGCCCAGGTATAGTGCCTAGGAGTTCAGATAGAGTTATATAGCAAAATCTAAATCTGGATTATGGTGATCCCTTCACTTTTTTCTGACCATAGAAGGGAAGAATACATACATTTTAATTTCATGGCTTGCATTAAGTGCTTGGGATAGAACTACAAAGTTGAATCTGTCTTTGACTAGGAATAGATTAAATTTGTGGAGGAGACAAGTGGCTATCTCCAGGTAGATACCGAACTTCCCTCCTGATATTTTTATAACAAATTGAAAAGACAGTCATGGATGGTACTGCCTGTAACTGCCATGTGCATCCCTCAAAAGTGGTCCAAAGGAAGCAAGCCTCATCAGTATGATTCCCCAGGAAAAAAAAACTTGGCTACTCTAGTCCTTCCTCACAATCTAAAAAAGGTGGGCTCAGCACAGTGGAAAGTGTGTGGCCCATGAGACCAGAGATATTGGTCTCTGTACTAGGGGGTCTTGTAGATTTTGAGCTTTTAATTCTGCTGTGAACATCTGTTCCAAAGCATTTATTTTGCACAAATCAATTCAGTAATCCCAAGTGGGTTGGGACCTGGATGGGCATATAAACTGTATCTTTTGCAGATCGTTGTTTTTTTTTTCTTTTTAAAATATTGTGGTGGTAAACAGAGAAGGTATTTGCACCTTGCTGGTTATGTTCCCTTCCTGCCTCCCTCTACTTGTTCTTATTTGAGGCTGGACTTAAATTTCAGGAGGGGAATTTTGTGCAGTAAGCAAACTGCACCTGAGCAGCCACAGCATGACACTCACTTGCCCCTCTTCTGGCTGACTTCTGTTGGAAAAAAACACTCCATTTGGTTCTTAAATCACTATATATTTCTCATAAAAAGCTTCTTTAACTGTACAAGTGGTTATCTTAGACATTTATGGGTTAGAGAAGAGTAGAATGGTTTATGACACTCCCTTTCCACTGTTAATGTCGGTTATTTGGGCCTGGCTCACTTTTGGAGAAACAGGGAGCGCAATGAAGAGTTCAGGGGGGCCAGGGGGTTTGCTTGGCCACTCACCAGGGAATCTCCTCCCCAAAGGATTGAGGTCTGACAAGACTGAGGCTCTCTTTCAAAACAGTCTGTTGATTAAAGATTAAAACATTTATGTGTGAGCTAAATAAAAAGGGAGGCATGTGTGTATGTGTATGAGAAAATACTTCGACCAATCTTGATCCAATCTCTGGTTCCTTCTCAATTCGAATGGGATTTTCTAGGCCCAGGGCCTAGAGCTAATCTTTGACTATTTTCTTTAAGGTAATTCTTAGTAACACAATTATGTGTAACACAATTATGTATGGGGTTGGGCAAGTTATTTAACTTCCCTTTGCCTCAGTTTCTTCACCTGTAAAGTGGGATAATAATGGTACCTAACTTGGAAAATTGTGATGGTTAAATAAATTACTGTCTGTACAGTCCTAGACAAGGGTGCCTGGTACACATAATCAAGTTGTATAAGGATGAGCTATTATTAGTGGGAGACTGCTTGGCGGAGGTTGATAACTGTACTTCAAGAGTTTGCCCCCCAAGTTGTTGTTGCTGTTGTTTTTAACCAGTAACAGATCAAAAGCTGGGGAAAGAAGGTCAGAGTAAAGAAGGCTTTTTCTCTGCAAAAGAATTTTACTGATTGATGACTTTGTTTCCAAGTAGTGATTCTTGTTTGTATTAGTGGTCGGGAGCTGGGGGTTGAAAGATCACACGGGGAAAACAAGACAGTAAGTCCTGCGGAGGCTTGCAGCAGTAACCCTCCCGGGTCTCAGCAGACTGGCGAAAACCAGTCCGATGCTTGTCAGTACCTGGGGGGCCCGCGCGTGTGTCAAATGGAGGAAAGCGGTCTTAAAAGGGTGGAAGTGGGTGACTTGTTTAGAAATTTCGCTCAGAAACTCTCACCGAAGAAGAAAGGCCCACTGGGCAAATAACACCTTAGTTCCTGGGTAAATCTGCCATAATGTGTACACATACAGTGGAGAAGGGGGATGAGAATCCCTTGCTGTGCTCCTCTCTCGGGCCCCCTGTGCACCTGGTGAGAGAACGCAAGAGAGGAGGGAAGCCTTCTTCTTCACCTGTATCATTTTTAGGTCCCTGAATAGACAGATTGATTCCTTTATAATTTCACGATTTATTTTGGAGAGGATGCAGGTCTGTGACCTTTTGTCTGTCTCCATCCTGGACGGCGGCAGGTTACACGTGGAGATGGTGTGGGTGGGCAACCAGGGGTGGCCTTCCCTTTTGCCCCCCGAAGGGACCTGGCGCCACCCTTCGGTTCTCTCTCTCTCCCTCCCTCGCAGGATCTACACTGGCTGCGACATGGACCGCCTGACCCCCTCGCCCAACGACTCCCCGCGCTCGCAGATCGTGCCCGGGGCCCGCTACGCCATGGCCGGCTCTTTCCTGCAGGACCAGTTCGTGAGCAACTACGCCAAGGCCCGCTTCCACCCGGGCGCGGGCGCGGGCCCCGGGCCGGGCACGGACCGCAGCGTGCCGCACACCAACGGGCTGCTGTCGCCGCAGCAGGCCGAAGACCCGGGCGCGCCGTCGCCGCAGCGCTGGTTTGTGACGCCGGCCAACAACCGGCTGGACTTCGCCGCCTCGGCCTACGACACGGCCACGGACTTCGCGGGCAACGCGGCCACGCTGCTCTCGTACGCGGCGGCCGGCGTGAAGGCGTTGCCGCTGCAGGCGGCCGGCTGCACGGGCCGCCCGCTCGGCTACTACGCCGACCCGTCGGGCTGGGGCGCGCGCAGCCCCCCGCAGTACTGCGGCGCCAAGTCGGGCTCGGTGCTGCCCTGCTGGCCCAACAGCGCCGCGGCCGCCGCGCGTATGGCCGGCGCCAACCCCTACCTGGGCGAGGAGGCCGAGGGCTTGGCCGCCGAGCGCTCGCCGCTGCCGCCCGGCGCCGAGGACGCCAAGCCCAAGGACCTGTCCGACTCCAGCTGGATCGAGACGCCCTCCTCCATCAAGTCCATCGACTCGAGCGACTCGGGGATTTACGAGCAGGCCAAACGGAGGCGGATCTCGCCCGCTGACACGCCCGTGTCCGAGAGCTCGTCCCCGCTCAAGAGCGAGGTGCTGGCCCAGCGGGACTGCGAGAAGAACTGCGCCAAGGACATAGGCGGCTACTACGGCTTCTACTCGCACAGCTAGGCCGCCCCTGCCCGCCTCGGCCCCGCGCCCCGCCGCGGCCGGGCCCCCGCCAGCCCCTCGCGCCTCTCCCCCTGCGCCTCCTGCCCACGCCCCACTCGCGCGCCCCCTCAGTTTGTTTGACCCTCGAACACCGTCTGCAGCGGATTAGTACAGGTCTCCGAGTGTAATTTTAACCTTTTCTTTCTTTCTTTTTTTTTTTTTTGCACAGCAGTTTCCGCAATTAGCGCACCGACCTTCAACTTGGCTGTAAACCTTTTGGTTTTCCTACTTCCGAACCTTCTGTGAAGTTATCCTCCCAACAATTCCCCTTCCCCTCGTCTTTTTCTCACCCTCTCCTTCCCTTTCTGGTAATGAAACTCTTCACCTTTAGGAGACCTGGGCAGTCCTGTCAGGCAGCAGCTATTCCGACCCGCCAAATCTCGGCCTCCCCATTAACCATAGGATGTTGACTCTAGAACCTGGACCCCCCAGCGCGTCCTTTCTTATCCCCGAGTGGATGGATGGATGGATGGTAGGGATGTTAATAATTTTAGTGGAGCAAAGCCTGTGAAATGACTGTATATAGTGTTAATTTACTGTAACGAATGGCTAGTTTTTATTCTCATCGTCAAGGCACAAAACCAGTTCATGCTTAACCTTCTCGTTCATTTCTTTTCCTTTCTTTGCCTTTTTCTCCACCCCCCTCCCCTTTAACATTTTTTCTGGTGGGATAATTAACAATATTCTAAGAGGCTCTGAAAACTTGAAACTTGAAAAACTAGATAATGATGGGTTTCTCACTTCTCCTCAATCCGTTGCATGAAATAATTACTCTGCCCTACTGCACACAAATAGCTAAGGAGAATCTGACCAAACACCTGTAAAGGATAGGTGTCTTTTCATAGGCAAGTCGATTAAGTGGCATGATGCCTGCAAAGCAAAGCTAACTGGAATTACATGTTTTTTACCCCTTACTTCTAAATAGAATAGCTCGACATCAGCAATATTATTTTGCCTTATTTGTTTTTCCCCAAGTGCCAAATCCATTACTGGTCTGTGCAGGTGCCACATATGCTGACAAACTGTTTCTGAGTATCTTTTCAGTTCCCCCCTCCACCTTTATATGCTGTAAATCTTTGTAATGAATATTCTACTAATGATATAGATGACTGAATTGTTGGTAACTATAGTGTAGTCTAGTGAAGATGAATTGTGTGAGTTGTATATTTTACTGCATTTTAGTTTTGAAAATGATTTCCCCGACACCTAGAAACAGCTGCAATTTGACTTCCTTGGGAAAACACTAGCATTAATGCAAGTAAGACTGTTTTTCCCCCTCCCACTAAGTCTTGTTATATTTGATAAGGAGCACTAATCCCCCTGAAAATAGATTAGTAGGATTTCTAATGTTGTGTAGCAAACCTATACTTTTTTTTGTATTTTAAAATTAATGTGAAATATGCATCATACACAATATTCAATCTAGATTCAGTCCATTGGGGGGATTTTTTTTCCTGATAGGAATTCAGGGTCTAAACGTGTGTATATTTTGGCTCTTCTGTAAATCTAATGTTGTGATTTTTATATTTGTTTCGTTTTGTCTGTGAACTGAATAATTTATACAAGTACACACTCCATTGAGAAACGTTTTGTTTTTTGCTCGTTTGTATCGTCTGTGTATAACAAGTAAAATAAATCTGGTAAAATGCTATGGTGTTTGAAAGCAGTTTACAGTTTGAAAATAATTTAATTGTAGATGATTATTTTTAAGGGTTAAGGAAGAATAGCCTGTCCCTACTCCAATATGGGGCAGTCTGTTTAGTGGAAACTGCCTCCCGTTTTCTTCTTAAATTTGTTTTATAGCACTACCAGTAATTACTTTTTTTCCTCTTATTTACAACTACTTAGTTCCCTGTGAGTCGTTTTACTTTGTTGCACTTTTTCTTTTTTTCAGGAAAATGTAGACACTTCCTTATATCTTTAAGTAGGAAATAACGTGAGCAGGAAAAGGAGGGTCTTTAATACGAAATTTAGAATTTCTTTAAATTTCACAAAGTCAGGAGGGAGGCTTTGGGCAAGAAAAGGGTGTGATTTAAATGCTTGTCAAAATAGGCTGTTGACCGCAGCTCTAGGCAGATGTCGAAAATTCCGGTCCTTAAATACGAGGCCTTGGAGTTGAGTGGTGAATCCGTAAATGAATACACAGGATGGCCTACATTTCTTGAGTGGATTGTTTTGGGGGGATTTGGGAGGGGTTGGAGGGGGGGAAGGACTCATAGAGCAAACTCGTGAAAGGTCGGTATTTAACCACTGAGCTTAAAACTTGCTTTAGGAGGTATCTGGGGGGCACCACTCCCGTCTTTTCTACAACGGAACTCCTGTGCCAGTCCTGCCCAAGCCAGATCCCCATCCCTTGAGAAAAAAAATACAGAAATGTGGATATTCCAGCTGGGGGGTCGCTGCGTCTTAGTCAAGGTGTCCGCAGAGCTCTGCCTTTACCTCCTGGAGAAGCGATTTTTGTACTTTTGTGTCCAGAGAAACGAGATCCAAGAAAGAGGTGGAGAATGGTTCAACTTTCTTGCTTAGTCTGGGCCAGTCTCAGGTTATGGGACGAAATTTACCACCACCCAGAGACGGTCGTGTATCCCCTTTGCAATTTGACAGATGCAAAGAGGCTTCAAAGTTCCAATTAAAGTGAAAATTGGTGGGGGGAACAAGACCGATTTGCCTTCCCTGGGCGATTTCGCCACTAGACGGCGTTCCGCGGAGTTTTGTCTGCCACATAGAACAGCGAAGACTGATTTTCCTTTGTGTTTCTCCGTTCCCACACCTAAGAACTAAACAAGAGGACAAAAAGCACAAAACAGGGGGCCTGCGTGGCGAGTGAAATGGAGCAGTGTGTTCCTGCAATCACCCACTGGCCCTGCGCTCTTGCGACCTCGCTGCCGCCGAGCAGGAGGCGCACGTGCAGCCGGGAGGCCCGGGGACGCCCAGGCCGAGGGCGAGGGGTAGCGGGGGCCGCGCTGGGCTTCCGGGAGTGAGCCTGGCGGTCGGAGCGCGGCGCCCGGCCAGACCTGCCGCCCTCGGGTCAGAGTCACCGCGAACAAAGGAGTCGGTGTCATGTGCGGAAACGAAGCTCTTAGAAGCCGAGGATAGATTTCACAGGAACGTAGTGCCCGGTACTGAAAGACGCACTTAGCTGCTATTAGGAAGTACTTAAAAAAATTGGGGAGGTCGTTTCCCTTGCAGCTTTGCACCATCTGCTGTGTGGACTGAGTCAGCGTGAGGTAAATTTGCAGCTCCGCGCTCCTCTCGGAGGCAGTGTGCTTTCCTGTCCTTTGCAAGCATGATCATTTCTCCTGGCTTCCAAGGAGTCTTGGGTGTCTAGTGAAGTGACACTGTCAATGTGTCGGAGAAGCTGCTGCTATTCCAAGGAAATCAGAGTTCGTTTTGGGAGGGCCTGCGGGAACCAGAGTTCGCGTCCCGGGTTAGATTTCGAGTTGCCTTTTTACCTCCGTGAGGGTAGGAGTCAGGGGAGGGACGGAGAAGGATGACGAATCCTCCCCGTAAACTGCAGATTTCCCCAGTTTTCCAAAGTGTCTTTTCAAAAAGAGAAAGAAAGAAAAAAAAGGCGAGCGTGCGGCTAGCATTCTATTCTGGCTCCAGCCTTCCCGCCACTCGCATCCCTCGCCATCTTAGCTCCTTGCCCACCAGCCGCTTGGGGCCGAGCGCGGCGGGCAGGCGCCGCTCGAGCCCAGAGACGCTGCGCCCTGCGTTCTTCACCTTCGAGCTGGTGCCGCGGGTCAGGGTGGCCGACGGGCGGGCACAGAGCGCGCTGCGGTCGAGGGCGTCCGGGAGCCCAGGCCGGCGGGGACGGACATCCGCACGAGTTCGGCCGGCAGTGGGGCGGCTCCGAAGGCCTGGTCTGTGCCGCTGAGCCTGGGCCCAGGCTCTCTGGCTTCGCCGTTGGGTGGCGGTGGGGGGCGGCTGCGTCCTGGCTGTCCCCGCCGTGGATCCAGGCCGGGAGTCCAGGCGAGGAACGCAGGCAGGGATTCAGGCCGCGCGTCTAGACAGGGGGCCCAGCGTAGGTCCAGACCTGGAGTCCAGGCGGTTCTCCTGTCCCTTCAAGAGTCCGGTCCAGCGTGGCTCGCGGCCTTGACTCTGGCCTTGGGTGCGGCCCTCCCAAGCCGGGCAACCCACTAGGATTTAGGGCGTGAAAGCCTTTGTAGGCCTAGCAGAAACTTACTGGGTTTGCTCCAAAAATCAGGTCGTTTCTGTCTCTTTAGGACTGACTTAACATCCCCCGAGCTCTTAAAATGTTGTAATTTAGGGTCTATGGAGAACTTTATGAACCATCTTACCTCCTGCAGTTACATTTTCTTATAAATCCTGTTGCTAAAACTCACTGTGACCCACCTTTTTTTTGTGATGCTAAGTATTTATCTTTTTAGGAGTGAGCTTTCAAGGATGTTGTACTTGCTGTTTAGGGTGCAGGCTAGGAACAAAAGCCTTGTTGAGCAGAGGCTATTTACATTCTCGGGGAATTTAAAATGCACTGTAGCAGTATTTGGGCAACGTATTTGTGTACATAAGTGATTTTTATAAAATGTTCTGCCTGTCCTCTGGTGCAGCACCTTTTCTATGCGTATATGAGTTATTTTATCATGTATGCGTTTTAGCCATGGAGATAGGAAAAATCGCAGAGCTTATGATCCTGTGTGAAAACAAACCAATCTAGATTCCTCCATAGGAAACAGTAACAATTATTCTCATTTTTAGGCAAACTTACTTTGAAGAAGTCAGCAACTTTAAAGACCAGTGATAAGCATTCAGTTTTTTAAATATTTAATTTACGCTGGTATGTGGGCAATTGCTTGGTTAATTTTAATATTTTAAAGAGTAAATGTTCATCCTAATATCAGTAGAATCAGTCTTTGAAAAGGTAGCTGAGAATTTTTAAGCAAGTTGAATCTCTTTGATTTATTGAATTACAATTTTAGTGCAAGATTTACTTTTGGACAGTGAGTTTTTCTTTTGCCAGAACAAGATGAGTCAAGGAAGACAGAGACAAAGTAGGCAGTAGGAAGACAGAGACAAAAATCCTACAAAGTAGGATTTTAGGCATTGCATTATATTTGATTTAATTCAGTTGCTTTGAGATTTGTATTGTCTTCCTGGTTCTGGTCTTCAGCTTGTAAGTTAGGTTGCAACGTATTTAAAAATATATTCACTTGAAAGAAAACCCCACTGCTTTCACAGTAAAGTAAACTTGATGGTGTACAAGTCACTGGTCACATCTGAGCTGATTATATCCGCCTTGCATGTATTTTACACTCACAGTATGGTTTGCAGTGGTGTTCAAGGCATAGTGTGAAAAATTTGATTTGAATAGTTCCATTAAAGCAATGGAAAAAAAAAACATGGCTTAATAGACCTTCTAGTGATAGATCCCCATCTTCCTGTGCTAACTCTGAAATAAATATGTGGTCTAGTATTAGGAACGTGGCATTTAGAAGACCCTTGCTGGTAATACTTAATTTAATAAACACACTAACTGTGACATTATTAATGCAATGAAACTTGTACCACAAGCTGATTCTTTCAGGTTGTTTGACCTATTACTTATCACTAGGTTCCTTATGAACATATCCTGTGATTTATAACTTGAATTTTATATTAAAATTATTTTGGATTTCAACTCTAAAAATATCTGCATGACAAGGCACTCATTTTATATACAAAGCATGTATACTTATGTATCTTGGCCAACCTTTCATGAGGAGGAAGATGGAATTTATGAAGGGAGAGCATCTCTAGGGATATGCCTCTGGTTATTTTGGCTAACATTTTGGCTAATATATATTTTGTTTCAATACTAGTAGGAAAAAAAGAATATAAGGTTAACTTTAAGTTTGGGGACAAAAGTTATACTTACTTAGTATATATATGTCATATACATGCATTATATATGTATATACATATACACTAAGTTTCAAGAAATGGCAAGTTAATTGAACTTTCTGGTTGAAAGGATATTCCTAGCTCAATTTTCAACTTTTAAGGTGTATTTCTCTTTTATTTTGTCATTCCTAGTATGAAGGGGAAGGCATTTTTCAATCTTAGGATAATTCAGAGGCAATTTTTTGGTTCTCAGTTAATTCAGTCTCATCTTAAAAGTTCAAATTTAGCAAAGCACATGTTCCCTTGTTCATGCCAAGTGTGATAAAAACTAGTCGAAAAATAAAACTATTGCAAACAAGTAGAGCACTGCACTTCACTGCATACTATACAGGCCACATCATTTCTAGGTCTGATGTCACTGCCTACTGGGCTGCCATTTGTGGGCACAAGTAAGGCCTCCTTTGAAAGTGGGTAGAAGGCACTACCGTTTCAGATATGTGTGTTTGAATTGTGTGTGTGTGTGTTTTAAATATCCTTTTTGAATAGTGATAAGCATACTTGTGAGCATTCAAAGATTTGCCATCTTCTATCAACAAAAGGTTATTCTTTTTAGGCTCTGGGATGTGTTTTTCTCACTCTGCATTGGAAGCTCTTTTCTTTGTATCTAAAACATGAATTAGCAAAATCATCTCTCCCCCTTTGTAATATAGTCAAATTATAGGCTATTCTGTGTAATTATAACTTCTCAATAGTTTAATCTTTCTATTTACGGATGAAACTCACATATATATTTAAGTTTAACATCCTTGAACTTCAGTGAATGAAATACACATACATGTTATATAGATTCAGTTTAGGCCATCCGCAATCAACAATGATATTTTATGAGACCGTCTCAGTTATCATATAGATTCGTTATTTTGAATGGCTCCCTCAGTTGGAAATTTACAAAAGGCCAAACCGTTATTTCTAATAAAAAATGTTTCAAAGGTGGTTAGTACTTTTATAACTGATTTGTTTTTTAGTTTGAATTGTATAATTTTGGATATAATTTTACCAAATAATAACAATGTTTACTACTCAGCACCTTCCTAAAAAAACAGAAGCTGTAATGAGGACTTATCCTTTCACAGTTTACCTACCACTGAATGCTGTGTATTATGTTCAAATGAAATCTTTTTCTTCCTACCTCTGTCTTAATTTGCTACACACCCAGCCACCCACACGCGCACACACACACACACACACACACACACACACGTGCGCACGCGCGCTTTTTTTTTAATGACTGTGTTCTAAATAATCCTTAGAGCTCACTCACCTTTGGGATTCACTCTCTTAATTTATACTCACATTCTGCTTTGTTCCTGTGAAGAAAGTCAAAGAGACATACTGATTCCTCCTCAACAAATTTGTTCTTTCCTCCCCCCAGCTCTGCTGTCTCTCTGACACTCATTTTGCCCTTGTCAACTCTCTTGCCAACAACTTTTTTTTTAAACCTACTCTTCCTTCTCATGCTACCACCCTGAACCCGAGTCTTTATAAAATCTATGCCTGATTCATCAGTTTCTTTCAGATCAGAATTTTTATGCTTTCCTCAAAAGCAGTTGTAAAGTTTTCAGGACAAATATCAGATACAATATGTCTTTTTATTTAACTTCTCCCACATTGGTTTTTTATTTTGTGCTTTTTTCCCCTATATATTTCTAATCACTTCTCTCAATATTCACTTTATTCTCTTATCTTGGATTTTTTTGTGTGTGAAAGGACAGTATTTTTCTTTTATTGGTATTTCTGTTCTCTTTTTTACCCCTAACATTCTTAGCCATGTGAGGCACTCCATTTATTCCCTGCCATCTTTTGTACTTAGGACCCATCTTTCAATGCTTTCTTTGATCCTTTTCAATTCAGCTTCCTCATTTGCACAGACATTAAAATCTTTTTTACCTTTACCAGTGTGCCCTTAACCAAATGTAATGGCCTTGTTATAGACTAATCTTTATTCTCTTAGCTATTTAAACATCATAATTAGCCCTTTGGCTAATTCTGCAATTAGCCCTTTGGCTAATTCTGCAGATTCTGCAACTCCTTCACTTTCCCTTCCTTCCTCCGGCTTTTCTTTCATGGGGCTCTCTGCTTGCTTATTTGTTTATGCAGTTTCTACGTTTCTATAGGGTTGCTTTTCACAGGGTATGCCCTCATATACCTCTTCCAAGAAAACTTGCTTGACATCTGTTATGGAAGAATGGGGTGGGAAAAAGAAGATCTAGTACTAGTTTTCCTAATACATACCTTCCACCCATTGTCTAACAACCTTCACCTGCTTAATGGTTTCTTATTTTTTGTAGCCTGTTACATTTTTTTTTAAAACATCTTTATTGGGGTATAATTGCTTTACAATGGTGTGTTAGTTTCTGCTTTATAACAAAGTGAATCAGTTATACATATACATATGTTTCCATATCTCTTCCCTCTTGCGTCTTCCTCCCTCCCACCCTCCCTATCCCACCCCTCCAGGCGGTCACAAAGCTAGCCTGTTACATTTTAATTGACATTCTGAATTTTTCTATCTGTCCTTCCTTGAACCATGTGATACAGACTCATGTTCTTCTTGCCTTTAAGTTTAACATGATGAGAATTGAAATGAATTTTTAAAATTTAATTTCTCTTAGTTAATATTAATGTAACCCCTTAAGGAGATTGGAATGTCAAGTATATGTGGCAGCACCACTAAGGAGGAAGGTTTTTTTTTTTTAAATGGCTATACAATTGTATGTACTATATCTTATTTTTTTTAACATCTTTATTGGAGTATAATTGCTTTACAATGGTGTGTTAGTTTCTGCTGTATAACAAAGTGAATCAGCTGTATGTATACATATATCCCCTCCTTCTTGCGTCTCCCTCCCACCCTCCCTATCCCACCCCTCTAGGTGGTCACAAAGCACCGAGCTGATCTCCCTGTGCTATGCGGCTGCTTCCCACTAGCTATCTTATTTTACTTTTGATAGTGTATATATGTTAAATGACATCACTATCAGCCCTTTCTCTACATAGTTACAAAAAATAAAGTACCAAACCTAAGAGATTCAGGCTTTATAGATTATGAGAAACAGTTCTACCTGCGTCATCACTTTTTAGGAAACTCTTTGCTCTGGGGTTTAAAGTTACACAGATTTTTAAATTCATTTTCAATTCTTTTTACAGATTCTCTACAGTCATCTTTCAAAATATAAATGGGGGTGTGTGTGTTTGTGTATAACACCATAATGAAACGAGAGAACGAGGACGTAAAATCAAGACTAATGAGTGGGGAATTTCTGACGCGCCTTGTATCCTGCATCTTAGGTGCTGTCATAATCGTGTGCTTTATGACGATCTCTTACTGGAGCCTGAATACGTACCCGTTTAATAATCTCCTATCTATGAAAAGAATTCTATACTTCTGAGCGCTAGAATCAAGAGACTTTATTATTTAATTTGCACACAGTATACTTTCCATTTGAATAATAAGTTGGTGAAAATGCCACCGTGTCAAAGGAGTGTTCACATGATATGACTGAAAATCTGTAGTTGGTGTCAAAGCCAATGTAGTATGCATGATACTGCCTTAAATTTGTTTTGTAAGTATAGGTCTCAAAGGAACCTGACTCCTAAGGTATAGTAGAAAAAAATGGGACACAGAACATTTTATGTCTGTGATTTTCAATATCCTCATTCGTAAAATGAAATGATAAGCAAATCTTTCAAGTATCTTCCAGCTTTAAAGAACTTTGTTTTTTTTGGACCTCTGATTTTCTCTGCAGTTTGAGTTCAGATGTTCTGAGCTGCAGTAGAACGACCTCTAGGGCAGTGTCTTTTAAAATTTTTAAATTGAGACTCGCAGTAATAAATAAATACACATAGACACATACAAGTGTCCCAAAACATTTAACTTTACCACATTCGATACACTCTAATATTTTTTCTTTTATGGTCAACTTTATTGAAAAGAAAATTTTGGTTATGACCTAGTAAATTTGACAGTGACTTGAAGTTTGAGAAGCATTGCCACAGTAATAGTGTTAACTTGACTAGCCTGTAACATCCTCAGTTTCCTCTTATATCTCTGCATTTAAATATTTCTTTTCTAGAATCGCAGAATATACGGATTAGTGAAATAGAGTGAATCACTTCTTGTTTAATAACCTACTTGAATGTATGGTATAAAGCATGTTTTGATATAAAAATCGAGACACTGTCATTTACAGTATTCTTTCCATTATGATCTGCAATTTAAAAATCTTTTGAAGTTCTTTCTCTTTGAGACTGCTAGATTTTATTTAAGACTATTTTTTTTGGCATTTAACATTTCTCTCTCTAACACGCAAACATACTTACTCTAAGCATATTGATTTATTGAAATCGAGGTCTCTTCTAGTCTTTGAGATAAGCAGGCCCATACTTGCTGGTGTGGTTCTTTGTATGAACTGCCTCTTGCCCTTTCTTGACACTAACACAGCTGGATGCAGGAAGAGGCTATCAGCATCTCAGGTCCTTTAGGTCAGTGGCTTCGCAGTAGAATCCCCAAGGGAGCTTTTAGAAATTCTGTTGTCTGGATTTGCACCCCATTCCAAATAAATCAGAATATGAATGTTTGGTGGTGAGAGCTAGGCATCAGTGTTTTTAAAAGATTGCTTGGTGATGCCAGTGCGTAGCAAAATCTGGGAACCACTCCTCTAGGTTTTTTGTTTATTTGTTTGTTTTTGTAATGAAAGAGAAGGTAAAGTATTTTTTGGTTTTTTTTTTTCTTTTTTTTTTTTAAGCTTAGCAGCTATTAACCATGGTGGCAAACTATCTGTCCATTATAATTTCATGCCTAGGGACTCTGATAATGGTAACTTTCTTAAAAATAGAAATAAGTTCACAGATTTAAAAATAACTATTTTCAAATACCTTTCTATTTTTTAAAACATTGTGACAGTATGGTCATGTTTTAGAGTTTATCACCTTGACTCTAAGAGAAGAGCAACCTGAAGAACACTGTCTTCTCACTTTCTGTACAGAAGAAGCATTTGTACTCAAGCTTATCATGATTAAGATGTGGTGATTAGTGCTGTCTCTGGAAACTACAGACATCCATAAGGTAGCCCTTATCTACATACACGGAAGTTGGACGGTTGTCTGGAAGTATTGCATGTTTGACATCTATCTGATGTCATTCTCAAAAGAATAAATGCCAGAGTATCTAGAATAGTTCTAATCCATGGAACAAATACAGAATTCTAGGGTAGGAAGTCAGTATAGCCATGCCAGCCATATATCATATTTCTATTCGGTTATAGAGGGATTACCTCCAAAATGTGTTAGATGGAAAAATTTCTTACCCTTAATATAGGCTAGATACAAGCAGCTTACTCAGATAGCTTCATAGTCCATGGCAACCTCCCAATTCATTCATTTTTAAGTGGTTGCATCCATTTGAGTCATGATGTGAACATCACCCAGCAAACTGAGTCACAGGTTAATTTACATATTTGAGAAGTTGTTGTATTCAGTATATCGCAATAGAAATATCATAGAAATTTTGCTTTTTTCATTCAAATTTGGAATCCACTAAATTATGTTAAGGTTATTATTTTCTATTATCTCTAGGAATAATAAGTTAGTTTGAATTGAGTTGTCTGTGTTTTACATAATATTTATATAGTGAAGCATTATATCATAACTAAAGGATAGGATGAAATGAAATCTGTTCATTTGCTGAGAAATATAATTTAGGATATGCAAATTCATCAGCTCTAGGACTCAAAATGGTTAAAACTCAAAAGGTTAAAAGGAAAAAACTTGGTTGAATATATTTTGGGATTTCCTAAGCTTAAAGTATTAGAAGAGTTATAAAGTTTTTGTCATATACAAACAATTCAGTTTGTTCAATCTTTAGAACTCTGCAGGCTCTGGGATTTAAAAATAAAAGAGAACCACAGCAATGAGAAAAGTTAAAGTTATTGATTCTACTTATTTTTCACTGCGTACTACCCACCTCTCCAAATGCAATATTTAATCTGTGCTGGAATTAAGTATTTATTAATGTTCAAGAAACTAGGCAGTCATCTGACCATGGCTTATTATAGCTCATTCCTAAATTTAAAAGTGTTTCCAGATTGAAAAATGGTGAAGGGAATAGAGAACAAATGCACAGCTTTTAGTTTACTCCTTGTTTTGGATTTTATATATTTTTTGAAACTAGATTTTTTATCCTAATCATACTGCATTGAGCCTTTTAAGAGAGTGAAGTAAGATTGTGTTAGAATTTTTTGAGATCTGCAGATTTTATTTGTATAAATTATATTTCTTTTGTTTGTCCAATTAGCATACTTTCTAGAAATGATATACAGTCAATTTTAAAAAATTCAGACAATTTCCTATTTCTGAATTATCTGTGTACATTGCTTTTCACTTGCTTCCATCTGCCAATCTTTTGATTACTTTTACTCCTTATTTTTCCTAGATAACAAAAAAGGGAAATTTATGGTAAAAATGAAATCTGTTTATCAGTGAATGCAATTTGGCAAGAAGGAGGATAAAATATTTCTAAAATGAAATCTTTAGACCAATGGATTTTATTTATCCTTGTCCTTTTGCAGTCTTAAACTACAATTAAATGAAAGATTTTAGTTTATTTTTATTGCAAACTGAAAGCAACATTGTCATAGTTCATTTCCTAGAAATTCTAGTGAATATGTACTTCCAAGGTGAACTCTCTAATACTTGAACCAGAGCTCAGGATTTCTCTGCCATAATTTCGAAAGCCTCCCTGGTAGATCTGCAAACTGGCTGTCTGACTAGTCCTCATTTTTCCTGCGGATTGCCAGTTGAAAGAAGAGTTATAATGGACAGTGGTGCCACCCCCCACTCATGTCTCTGTTTAGGGTTACAGTAGTTTAGATAAATTTCCTTTCTCTTCTGCCACTCTTTTGTGTTCACAACTTTGAGAAAAGTATGAGCTCCTATTAAGCTCCTCTTCACAGAAAGATTGGGGATTCTTTGTCTAAGATAAAACTGATAACAATAAGAACTTTCTATGTTCATTTGATTATTTTAATATTATTTATTTATTTATTTGGTTGTGCCAGGTCTTAGTTGTGGTGTGCTCCTTAGTTGCGGTAGCTGGGCTCCTTAGTTGCGGCATGCATGTGGGATTTAGTTTCCTGACCAGGGATTAAACCTGGGTCTCCTGCATTGGGAGCACGGGGTCTTAACCACTGCGCCACCGGGGAAGTCCCAATCTGATTATTTTAATATAGCAAGCCCTTGTTGATTGCTGACTATGATAGAGGCTTAGATAAGGCACCATGGAAACTGTAGGATGAATTAAATATGGATTCTCTGTGACTTGTGAAAGACTATATTGCATGATAAAAAGTGGTGAGTGATGAATTCTAGAAGAGAAGCACAGGTAAAAATCCTTTGGGACCACAGGAGAAGGTGTGATTACACCTAGCTGAGGGAATCTTGGAAGCCTTTATGGATGTGTTACTTGTTGAGCCTGGATTTTCAGAAGTCAGAGGTTGGAAAGGCATTTTGGATAGGAAGAAAAAAAGTCTTAAGCCAAGTGTAGGAGGTAGAGAAGCAGAGGCCTATTGGAGAAATAGGTAGTAGATTTGATGCTTAGGAAATAGCATGTGTAGAGGAGGTAATAGAAGGGTAAGTTTGGAGAGGCTGGTTGCCATAAAATGGAACACCTTGAATGTTAGGTTAAGACAAACTGGGCTTCTGATTAAATGAAAATAACTCGATCTGATTAAATTTAACTGACTTTTACTATGAATTCCACTAGAAGAAACCATGTGTACTGTTGTGCAACTTATATTTTTCATTTAATAATATATTAAGGCTGTATTTCTGAATCAGTACCTATTGATTGCATTCTTTTTAACATCTTTACTATTAATATTACATGGGTAAATTATACCTAACTTAACTAGTCCTTACTGATATACATGTAGTTGTTACTAGGTTTTTCTATTGTAAAAATGCTACATTATACATTTATCTCTGTGTTCCTGTGTTAGATAACTATTGGGTAAGTTTCTAAAAGTGGAATTTCTGGGCTAAAGGCTGTTGTCAATTTACAGTTACTCCATAGGTATATGAGAATTTGTTTCCTCATCCACTTACCAGTTCCAACTGTGTCAGTCTTGACATAACTAAAAATTTGATTGTATTGATGAAATTAGAAATTGACATCTAAAATAGGAAGGTATCCACTAGCTAGAGAACATATATCAATAATTTTGGAGGATGTGTAGTCCTGGGGTAGGGGATGGTGTGACAGTAGAAGAGAAGACTTACAGGAATTATCTTACGTGCCTTTCTAGGTTGTTAGTTTTACTTAAAGATTTGGGAGGAAAACATGTTATTTTCATTTTAAAACAAGCTGAAAAATTTAAAGGTAGAATTTGGTGTTTATATGATTTTTTACTAACAAAAATGAATATTTATAATGTTTCATTATTAAATAATGTTTATGATAGCACTTTGCATATTGGAGCGCTATACAAATTTTATTACTGTGTTAGTCAACAACCTATTACAGGACATAAAATCTCCTTTCATTGCTCAACCAAGCCATCAGTATACAAGAAAAAGGGATGGCAAATTGTTTATTTCTTCAAATGTCCTGATAGAATAGTTGCATACACAAATCAAAAAGTGTCATAGAGTAGAATTTAGTTATAAACACCTGCTTCTCTCTCTCTTTCCCTTTCAGTTTGTAAGCAAACTATTACATTGCCTTAACTAATTTTACTTATTTCTTATTTATTTTGCTTTTACTAAAAAAGTCACTTTTTAAACTTGCAGATATCAAATAATTTTTTATAGTCACCACATAATGTACGCAACTCTCTTGACTGGTAGATGAACTGAAGGGCACAGAGGCTAATTCATATTTAAGGTAACACATTTAATAGAAAGAAGTACTAAGAAAAGGTACTGACTTTTCAGTGTCTCTAAGGTTCTCAAGGAGGACGGTTGTCTTCATACTTAAAAATTCTTTAGCAACACAACTCTTTTTCAAAGTACAGAATATAGATGTAAAAGTGGAGGTGTTCTGTTGAAGCAGGGTGAGGTCCCAGGATTTCTGGTGACCAGGCCTCTCTCCCTCAGTTCCTCCAGTGACTCCTGAGGGTAGCTCCAACCTATCTAGGTTGTTGGGAACACAGTGCAGGAGCAATACCCTCCTAGGCGATTTTGGTGCCCTTGCTTTTTAGGAGCCACTAGGTGAAAGCCCCCAGATTACTCAATGGATTATTCTCTACTCTATTTTTGGAAGATAATAGGTCCTGAATATGCTACATGAAACTCTAAGGGTCCAGGTTTCTTGGCTGAAGCAAACAGGTCTTTGAATTTCATTTTATCATATTGTTTATTTGCATGAACCAGGTAACGATAGTAATAAATTAAGCTACCTCTGTGACCCTCAGAGAGCTTTCTTATTGTGATTCATTGATCCTTTCTCTATGGATTTCTTTTTTTTTTTGCGGTACGCGGGCCTCTCACTTTTGTGGCCTCTCCCGTTGCGGAGCACAGGCTCCAGACGTGCAGCCTCAGCGGCCATGGCTCACAGGCCCAGCCGCTCTGCGGCATGTGGGGTCTTCCCGGACCAGGGCACGAACCCGTGTCCTCTGCATCGGCAGGCGGACTCTCAACCACTGCGCCACCAGGGAAGCCCTCTATGGATTTCTTTTAAAACATAAATCTTCAGGGAAATTTTATACTTGGGCTGGATGCTTTGGGCTCTGCTCCTGACTTCTAGGCTCTCCTAAACCAAAATATTTTGGTGGAAAAGTTAAAAAAAGGACTCCTTAAATTTTATGAAAACAGTCTCCTTTAAATAATCATATATTTCTGAGGTATGTTAAGTGAGCTTTGATGATTGGCGCATTGATTCATTCTAAAGGTAGATTTACTCCACAAATTCTGCCTTAAATATTGTATTATAATAATACCACTTCTTTCTTTTTATTAATTAATTAATTTTTGGCTGCATTGCGTCTTTGTTGCTGTGCACGGGCTTTCTCTAGTTGTGGCGAGCAGGGGCTACTCTTCATTGCGGTGCACGGGCTTCTCATTGCGATGGCCTCTCTTGTTGCAGAGCACAGGCTCTAGGCGTGCAGGCTTCAGCAGTTGGTGGCACATGGGCTCAGTAGTTGTGGCTTGTGGGCTCTAGAGCGCAGGCTCTGTAGTTGTGGCACATGGGCTTAGTTGGTCTGTGGCATGTGGGATCTTCCCAGACCAGGGCTCGAAGCTGTGTCCTCTGCATTGGCAGGTGGATTCCTAACCACTGCGCCACCAGGGAAGTCCGTAATACCACTTCTTTATCAACATGCTGCACATAGCAGGAGATCTGTGATGTGTGGCAGATAACTAAAGGCACTAATGCCAGCACTGTACATTAAAACTTGTGATTAAACCCAAGAGGAGATTGGAGGTGTCATAAAATGCTCCTGTTGACATTCAAAAACTTTGTCTATGAAGTATGACCACAGATTGAACTGAAAAGATAGAAACTTTACAGAGATTTAATTTTCTTTTTCTTTTTTGTCAACATTCTTTGATAAATACTTTAAATTATTATGGTAGTTAACGACAATGAGCAGAGGACTCTATATAATCTGGAATATTCTAGATGACCCTCAGTATAATAGTGTACTGTACATGGCCATCAAACCAGTTTTCTTAGTTAATGCCATAGCTTGCAAAGGTGTTAACTGTATTAACTTATGGATTTAGTTGAAATTTTTAAAAATGTTCTTTTTACCTTTGACTAATGAATGAGTAAGAGAAAATTGATTGTTCTGCATTCTCTAATGGGGTTCATAGCTTTTTCAGTTCTGATCAGAATCATCTATTTAAATAACACTTTTCTTAAAGAAAATATTTATGAAACGCTAATCAACTATTAAGTGAACAGGTAATACAATATGTGATAATTGTTACACCCTTCCTACAGTGCATAAAATTTTAATACAAACTTAGTGTATACTTGATAACAATTTACATGTTTATTTTACCATCTGGTAAATGTGTAAACTATATTCTGAGAAGCACATTTCATATTCACTTTAACAACTTATTCTTGACAATATGTGCCCTATCTTATGTATTGACTGGAAGGATCTTGAAAATTTTCGAAAAAGATGAATCCAGGAAAAAAAATTCATGTCCTAGTTTGCTTGTTTTAAAAATATTATGGAGATTCAAGACTTAGTTTGTAGTATCAAAGTGAGGGATTGTGTTGTTTGCTGACTTTTACCAGACATCCTGCTAATTAGGGTAGAATAAGCAGAGCAGCTTCCAAACATAATATCATGTACATCAAATCAGTTTTCCTGCTAACACTACAGGCCACATAGGTAGCAATAATAAAGTAAATACGGTTCTGTGTGTTGTTGTATAACAGTATCACATCTTTTTCAGAGTGTTTGGCTTGCTATCACTTGTGTCTAAATATGAGAAGATCATTTTTTCCAATGTGTTGCAGTGAACCTCAAGTGGATAGCTTTTATCGAATACTTGAACAGCATTTATGACACTTTGGCCTTCCGCCTTTTTTATTTCATTCTCTCTGTTTATGGGTCTCACTGGAATAAATCTCAGGGATTTAACACAAAACAAGCAAGTAGATAATTCCCTATTTAGTTTTGTTTTAATGCACTCTTTCTTAGCTGGTAATAATTTAAAAACCTGTGTAAAATTTCATGGACTACCTCTACATACTAATTACCATCTGCCCACCTATAATGAAGAGGTTTGATAAGCAAATTGCAGATTTTGGCTTTAACAGATAGATTCCTCATCACAAAATCTTTAATTTGAAATAAAAATAAAACTCAAAACCACATTTTTATCTACTAGATTTAGAAATCAATGTACAGGTGTATCTTGAACCAGTTACTTTTTTTTGTTTTTTGGCTGCGTTGGGTCTTTGTTGCTGCACGCGGGCTTTCTCTAGTTGCAGTGAGCGTGGGCTACTCTTCATTGCTGTGCTCAGGCTTCTCATTGCAGTGGCTTCTCTTGTTGTGGAGCAGGGGCTCTAGGCGCACTGGCTTCAGTAGTTGCAGCACGTGGGCTTAGTAGTTGTGGCACACAGGCCCTAGAGCGCCCAGGTTTCAGTAGTTGCAGCGTGTGGACTCAGTAGTTGCAGTGCACGGGCTCTAGAGCACAGGCTCAGTAGTTGTGGCGCATGGGTTTAGTTGCTCTGTGGCATGTGGGATCTTCCTGGACCAGGGATCGAACCCGTGTCCCCTGCATTGGCAGGCAGATTCGTAACCACTGCGTCACCAAGGAAGTCCCACCAATTATTTTTTAATTTATTCTAAATTTATTGCATTTTAAACTTCTCAGATTATTGGTAGTTGCCTTTATTATGTTTCCTCATAGAATGCATATTTCACTTTTATGATTATATAACATAATTCTGAGAAATATTGTTATCTGTGTTCATCTTTATTTACAGCTATGATGTTAAACTACATTATTCCTAAGACTTTATAAAGCTTGTAAACGACTCTCTGCAACAACCCTGCAAGATGGGCATTGGCTTCATTTTACAGATAGATTGAGGACAAAAAGTTTAAGTTATCTTTCCCATGGGTATACAACAAGTAAATGTTAGAGCAAGAATTTAACCCCAGATTTGCCTTGCCTGAAGCCATGTTCTCTTCAATACATTATTGCCTCAAATTTTTAATCAGGAAGACATAGAATCTACTTTTATTGAAGTATTTAAAGGTCCAACATAGAGTCATTTGGTCTTGGAAGGATAAAGCTACCTGATATCAGCGTAAGATGGTAGGGATGGAGGTTGGGAAGAGAAGGGAAGAAATGCAGATGACCTTCTAGAATCCTTTCAGCACTTTGATTTTATACTTCTAAAATCTGCCTCTGTTCAAATTATTATTATCATGCCTCCAACCCTTATGTCAAATCAATGCACTTGGATTCAGTTTGTTATAAGATGGATTAGAAATTCAAATCAAGTGTTTAAGAATCAACTAATATTCAGATTTTTTAAAAAAGGCAAAAATAGTATTTCAGACACCATGGCAACTCTGGAAGAAAAATGATTTTTAAAAATACTAAAAATATTATAGTGATAATAATAACAATAAGTACTTACCGAATGCTTACTTTATGACATTTGTTTTAAGGTATACTAACTAATGTATAATGTATATTCACTAATTCAATTCTCATAACAATCCAGTGAGATAGATACTTATTCCCATTTTTCAGATGAAGAATAGAGTCATTTGCCTAAAGACATAGTAAACAGTAGTTGAATCAGGATTTGAACTCAGGCAATCTGGTTTCAGAATAATGACTAGTATTAGCAGTGTTATTAAAATAAATGAGATGGTAACTGATCTCTCTTTCAGGACTACTACTGCAAAAGCAGTATGAAGAAAAAAAATTGGATCAAATAGGAGTTAAGAACTCAAGAAAGAAAGTAAATCTGCATTGGGTCCTTTAGAACTTTAGTTTATTTAAGGATGTAAATATGAGCAAAACAATTTTCCTTTTTCAGAAAATAATATTTTATTTAAGGAGTACAGTATTCATTATTTATTCCAAATGGAATAATAGCATAGTATGTTATTTGTGAATCGCCAAAACTTTCCTCTTTATTGGTCTCTCATGATTCTTTATAGTTTCTAATAAGTAGAATGATTTCTAATAAGTAAAATTAAAGACAGTTTAAGCTATGTAAGCTTGTTCTATACATCATGAACTGAAAGGGTTTCAGCTTTTGTTCAAAATTATCAGTGTCTCAGTGATATTTTTGTTATATGGCTTCCTTTGTACAACAGAAATAAAATATATCTGATAAAATAAAGTCATTATTTTGAATTAAAAAACATTTTCACCAATAAAATGCACATTTAAAAAGAAAAGAGAGTATTTGTAGAATTATTAGAAGCTTGTTAAATTTATGCAGAATCATCTAGTCCCTCAAAGGTCAGAACCTTTGAATGAGATTGAAAAGTTTTAATTGTTTTTTTGATGTTTTTTGAAACACAAGATTTACTAAAATCCTTACATAGAGCACATGGCAGGCCTAATCACAGGGTATTTACACCTAGAGATCAAGTTTTTTTTTTTTCTGTAACAGTTTTTGTTCTAAAGTTGGACATCCTCTATTTTATAAGCTTTATATTACTAATTTCACAATGTTAATCTTTTTGTCTTTTTCTTAAAAAAGGAGCAATTTATACAAAAAAGGAAAGAGGACATGTAAAAGAGAAAAATAGTAATGGTAGTATTTCTTTTTTACCTATGTGGCTTATTTTGAGTTTCAGTTAAAGATATCTATGTGCAAATTGAGAAGTGTTTTTTCCCTTATACTTTAAAAGTGTTTACTTGTGTGTTTTTATGAATGGACTTTTATTTTATGGTCTAAACTTTCAAAGAAGAAGGCTATAAAAGTGAGTGAATACTTCTGAATATGAAATTATTTTTAATAATTTAATCCATACCTTATTATGGAAAAACTCATTGAGCCTGTTTGTGAAGACAAACTCTACAAAACTCATTTCTATGTCTGTGGTGGTAAAATGATCTGCAACTAGATCTTTATACACTTTTGCCTCCAGAAGAACCCTTGTTTTTGTGTCTCTGTAACTGTGTCTCTGTTTTATATATTGCTTTTCTCCTTCCTCCGTTACCTCATATCCTCTTGCTTTCTCCTGTATCTATTCAAATTTGCTCAAATACTCTACCAGTGGTGGTTCTCGATCATGGCTACTCATTAGAATCACCTATCATTCTCCACTACTTCCTCCACACCCTACCCTTCCCCCCAAAAAACCAAATGCCCAGGCTAAAATAAGAATCTCTGGGGGACTTCCCTAGCCATCCAATGGTTGGGACTTCGCCTTACAATGCAGGGGGTGCGGGTTCGGTCCCTGGTCGGGGAGCTAAGATCTCACATGCCTCATGGCCAAGAAACCAAAACATAAAACAGAAGTGATATTGTAACAAATTCAATAAAAGACTTAAAAAAAAAATAGGATCTCTGTCACGCTTACAAACAAACACAAAAACAGTTGCCCAGGGCATTGATGTTTTTAAGAAGTGTCCCTGATAATTCTAATGATTAGCCAGGCAGATTCATGAAGAATATACTATCCTATTATTCCATTTGGAATAAATAATGAATATTATATACCTGAAATAAAATCTTAATTCTCGTTTGAAAAATAAAAATTATTTCTTTTGCTCAGGGATTAACCATTACATTAAATGATGAAATATTTGTTTCAGGAACCAGCAGACAGGATGGAAAGAAGACATTTTGGGCCTGAGTGCCTTTCCTGTATGCTTAAACTCACATTACATAGAGAGTGCCTCATTGGTTTATTCATAAGGCTAACCATGGTATAGCTGGTATCCCAGTGAGAATAGGCTGAGTAGAAGTGTGTATCTGTAGAATTTGCTTCATTTGTGTTTATCATCCCCAAGTAGCTGGTGTTAAGAAAACAAGAAGTAAAATTTATCTATACCTTCTCCTAAGAGCCTGCTTTGCTAATTATCTTAATTTGACATTTTGAATAACAAATTATTCTGACTTAGTCTGTTCCTACCTAGTGTTCACAAAAAATTCAATACATTATGTAATGGGAATTGATGCTAGATTTGATAGCTTATCCGTTACTCAAGTACCTTTGTAGAAGAAATTTTTTTAAAAAACACCTTTTTTGGATAGGTCAATAAATGACATCCAGAGCTTGATTAAATCTGGTCTCAAGCTCTAGCATTTAGACTAGGTGTTGTCTGAAACTTGCACAGATTAATCGATTTTTTTCTTTTTAAGATCTTACACTGAGATGCACCATAGTGGATCAAATACTTTTAATTAACTGAAATGAAAGCAGTATCCAGCACCTACCTATGGTTTTGGAAATTGTTTTGCTGTTTGGTTGAACTAAGATCGTTCAGACTATTTGATGGAACCTTTTCAGACTGGTTCTTGAGGAACTAAACTCATTTGAGGTGTCTTTAAAGTCTATATTACTTTGGATTAAGTAAGATTTTTGTAGAAAAATTAATTTTATATTAGGGAAGTAGGATGTGGTATTGGGAGTTACTTCTGAGTTCTGTAAGTCATTTAATTTTGTTGAGCCACTATTTCTCCACCAGCAATTCAACTATAATAATGATTGCTCTGTACATACTTTAGAGGGATTTGGAGGCGGAAAATTTTGCTATAAATATATTAAAATTCAGTAAAGCTTTGTTGAATTCTGTTAATAAAATGTGTTGTGAAGATAGTGAATTAGAGCAATAAAAATCAACAGTCACAAATGGTGTATTTTGCCCCCAACAGGGCTTTGTATTACCTTTTCTGTATAATGAGTTGCTTATATCTATTTCTCCTATTACGCTTAACTGATCTTGAGGGCAGGTGCTGTATTTGTCTTTGTACTGAGTCTAATATAGACCTTGGCACATAATAGTTTCAACAAATGTTTCCTCAAGAAGTATTTTTCTTATATATCTAGGATAAAAGTGTTAATTAAATTAAAATCACTATATCACTTTTTTATTTTTTTGGGAGGATACTATTAGAAAACATAATTTTACTATCTCTGAGAGTATGCACATACACATGTAAGAGGAGATTCAGTGCTTTTGAAAATTCACATTGGACTGGGAAGTGAATTATGTTAAGTTGGAGTGACCTAGTAGAGCACTAGTTACTGTGTATAGTAGGTGGGCTGTGAGGTGTCAAGGAAAGATCATGAGCTTTGAAGCTAGACAGACCTGGATTTGAATCTGCCACTTTCAAGATAGGTGATTCTGGGGAAATTTCTTAATGTCTCAGCTTCAATTTCCTTATCTGTGAAAAAGGGTAATACTATTTACTTCATGGACTATTTGTTATAAGTAAGTAGAATCCTTAGTAAAGCATCTGATATAATGTCTGGACATAGTAGGGGCTATGATAGCTGTTATTATTAGATAAGCTAGCAAAAGGATTCTTTTCAGGTAGAAAATGATTTAAAGATGGGTTTTTCTTTTCCAAAGACAGACTTTTCAATTGAATAGGAATTTCTGCCTTTTTACTTTTACTTTAGTTTGCTGGAAGTTAATTTCCAAATGTTTTAAAATTAAACACTGTGAAAGATTGCATAGAATATATTTTACTCCTTGCTCTTAAGGGATCTTGTACTATCAAGAGGATTACAAGGTGAGGCTAGGCTGGTGGTTTTCATTCTAGCCTCTGTTAGTCCCTGTCACCAAACTACCACATAATTTGGAGCATTTGCCAGTGTTGGCTCAAGAGAGGCCAGTCGAGACACTAATAGATGCATTTTCTCCATGAGTACACCCTTGGATCACACATAGAATTCCTATTAATAGCAATGAGAGTTAAACTTGTAAATCCCTTATGCACTGATGGGAGAATAGACCTTTTAGTTTACTTAGCCATCTTCCAGTTATTTGGCACTTTCCCCATCCCTTGTGAGTTCTCCAACATTTTCATTAAAGGCTTTTCTATTTTCTATTCTGCTTCATTCAGTTTGGGTTGTAATTCACGTTGGCCTGATGCCTTGGCAGCAATGAATAATTCTAATTGCCTCACTATCTATCTAGTCTGGCCTAATCATAAAGCCTTTCAACTTTTCATTCAAACTTCCAGCAGTATCAACTTCATGGGTCACAAACTTCCCACTCATATCCTTTTATTGCATTTTAGCTGCTTACCTCTTATGTTTTTAAGAAACTCCAGAGAGTTCATCATTATTTCATTCCTTTTCTTTTATACCATCTTATCCTTTCTGTAAAATTAGAGCAAGCACTGCAGAAACCTAAAGATGCAGGGCGACTTTTGTCCAGACATTGTATCAGAAGAGCTAGATACCCTAGTTCTCATCTATTTTAGTTAGATGAGAAAAGTTTTAAGTATTCTTCCATGTCTATTCTGTCACCTCCACTTCCCTGTCTACCTACTGAAATACACATTTTTCTTTCTGATCCTAAAGATCGATATAGTATGAGAACCATAATGGTATGCTGAAAACAAAGGTCCTGCTTTGAACTGTTGTGATTTTTTTGGCAGACAGGGAGGCTTCTCCAGTACTCTATATAGTAAGGGTGTTCTGTTTTGATTCTGTATAGCAATGCTTAATGCTTATTTTAGAGATTTTGCAGGAACCTTTCTCATATGGTAAAAAAAGAAAATTGTGTTTTAAAGATCCCCAAAAGGCTTAAAACGAAAGAAACACATATTCATTGATTATGAAATAATTTATTTTTCCTTCTTCCTTCTCCTTTAAAAAAGTATTCTAAACATTTTGAAATCTTATTGTTATAGAAAATTTCAAATATTTCATAATAGTATATAATGAATTCCCATTTATGCATCTATTGATAGATCTAGGGGCTTTAACAGATTCAGGTTGGAGTTTTGTGATAAGACTAGTACTTTAAATGTGATATTGTGTACTCTGTGATACCTGTTTGTCTCTCTTTTGTCAGTCAAAAGAGATGTCTCTTTTGTCTCCCTTTATCAGCCAAGATGATTATTGCCTAGAACCATTAATTCATTAGAGTTTACAAAATGGGATTTTAAAATTCTATCATTGCTTCATTTATTACCTAGAATACTTATATAAAGTATTACAGTCCCTTGTTTGGTTACAGCAAGGTAAATGAATCCTCTCCCTTTATTTGCCAGTTTTCAAAATAATAAGTTGGTTCATCAGTATTTTCCATAGGTGACCAGTGAGTTGTTTTCTTTTATCATTATAAACACATGGATTTAAACTTGTTGATGTGTTACAATCTATTGTAGTTATTATCAATTTGTCCCATCTTTGCCCCATGAAAGGCTTGTTCAGTGTAAATCTTGAGTGCTTTTGAAAGAACTCATATAGCCTTTGATAACATCTTTTCCTTCCTTGTATAACAAGATATTTTAGTCTTATCTTCAATTCTAAATGGTTCATCTAAATTCCATTTCCCTCCCCTTACATGGAGTCAATTAATTCCCTAATGAGCTATAGTTCATTTTAGTGTGAATTGGGAATTAGAAACCACAAACTGAATGCTAAAGGTGCTCATTGCTACTGGATTGGTCCTTTCAGGAGTCTGTGCTAGGGAATTGTATACACATGCACACACACACACACACACACGTAATAAGAGCATAAAATAAAACACATCATGGGTTTGTACTAATACTTCCAATTTCAGTGAAGGATTGTAGCATTTTAATTTAACCATCTTTAGTCTTAGATTTGTAATGGCTTTCCCTTATACTGAAAACCTCTTTTCCCTCTCCTAGTGAAATCTCTGTTCCCTACCTTATTAACCTAATTATTTGCTTCCCCCTCACAATGTACTCACAAGGGTCTCGTAATAAAAATACCAACAGCACTACTAACAATATGATCACTGAAAACAGTTTAAGATTTTATTACAGTTCTTTCCATCCTTAGAATATATCCCATTAAGTATGTCAAATCACTATGTTTTAAAGTCGTGTGGAATGTTCCTTTCTTGATGGTTGTACCATCAAGTGATGTGGTAGGCAGAGCAATGTCCTTCCTAAGATATCTATGTCCTAAACTCTGGAACCTATGAATATGTTATCTTACATGGCAAAAGAGATGTTACAGATGTGATTTTAAGAGCTTGAGATGGGGAGATTTTCTTGTATTATCCGGGTGGGCCCAATGTAATTACGGGGGTCCTTAAAAATGCAAGAAGCAGAACAGGAGGCTGGAGTGATGTGATGTGAGAAGGAATCAACATACCCTTGCTGGCTTGAAGATAGAAGGGGGCCAGTGACAATATGTGGTATTGTTTTCTCATAACTAGAATACCCAGGTCTGGTAACCAAAGGCTTGAAGGTGTGAGCATTTTGCTTGTTGCAAGTATATGTAATTGCAAGTTTTGGTACAAGGGAGTTAGTGTATATTGCAAAATATAGTAACCATGCTTATAATTCCAGGTTTTGGTACAAGGGAGGATTGATTGTTCATTTGAAGGTGGCATCTGACTCTTCACTTTTAGCATGGTTAATTGAACATTAAAGAAATTATTGATAGTTTTGACTGGTAATCAATGGTTACGGACTCTTCCCTTGAAACTTCATGTCTGTCAATTGGAGGGATTTTTCCGTTAGACTAGCTTCAGGCTCCATACATGGCTTCAGACATTTTCTCCCTCTATTCACCAGATACTTCCAGTGTAGGAAGTATCATCATGCAATGTGACTTCTGTGTCTGTGCCTTCCTTGGGTGAGTCAGAACAACGTGGGGTAGAAGTATTTCTGAAAAAACATTCCTATAGTGGTGTGGCTAGCAATAACCACAGATACATCCAATTAAAAGTAATGTGTTCTTGATGCAACTTCCCTTTAGCAGGATCCTCGATATGCCCGCAACCACTCCAACATTACCCAACATGTGGTGGAGAATTTGGAGTGAAAAGAGACAGTGATCTTAACTAATTGTGGTTAAAATATATTACTTTTGCACATTTAACAAAATCTTATTTCCATGTGAACCCATTGCTAAAACCTCTTCCAGGAATTTGGAAGGGGTTTGTATTAGTTTCCTACTGCTGCAGTAACAAATTACCACAAACTTGGTTACTGAAACCAACACAAATTTATTATCTTACAGTTCTGGAGGTCAGAAGTTTGAAATGGGTTTCACTGGTTTAGAATCAAGGTGTCAGCTGGATTGCATTTCTTCTGGAGGCTCTGTGGCAGAATCAATTTCTTTGCCCTTTTCAGCTTCTAGAGGTGGGCTGTATTCTTGACTCCTGGTCCCCTTCTTCCATCTTCAAAGCCAGTGACATAGCATTCAAGTCTTTCTTTTTGACTGTCATCCTCCTGCCTCCCTTTTGTAAGAGTCCTTGTAGTTCCATCAGGCCCCAAGACAGCTTACTATCTCAAGATCCTTAATTACATTTGCAAAGTTCCTTTTACCATGTAAGGTAGCATAGTCATAGGTTCTGGGAATTAGGGCATGGACATCTTTGGGGAGCCATTATTCAGCCTACCACAGGGCAGGTGCAGAGCCCTGAAAGTGAGGAGGCATTGTTTTTTTTTTAGTTTCACAGTAAATCTATCTCTGTCCTTTAGTAAGTTTTCTTCATACAGATCCTATAGGGTCCTTGTTAAATGTGTTTTAACTATTCTGTATTTTATTGTCACAATTATAAATAAATAGCTTTTTTTTTACCATTTCCATTTTTATATGGTTATGCGGGTATAGAGAAGAGTCATTAATTTTTATATGTTTCTATTTAAATATGGAATTAGAAAGCCATACCACATTTCCTTATTAATTCTAATGTTTTATTTTCACTAGAATCTCATATGCTTTATAGATGTATAATTATATCATCAGCAAAAGGATTGTTTTATCTTGTCCTTACCAATTATTTAATTTATTTATTTTCTTATTGTATTCACAGTCTTCACCTAATGCCCAGGTCTTGCTGAAATATTTTCTACTTTAGTTTCAGATTATTAGATTTTTCATAGTAGTATGCCTCTTCTATTCCAAAACTCTTATTTAGCACTTACATTACAATTTTTTGTCAATTTGTTATTATCTAAATGAATAATTATAAACTATATTGATTTTCAACCTGGGGCCAATTTTGTACCCCTAGGGAACATTTGGCAATGTCTGGAGACGTTGATTTTCATGACTAGGGAAGGGAGATGCATCTAGAGGGCATCTAGAGGGCATCTACTGGCATCTAGAGGGCAGAAGCCAGAGTCATGCTAAACATCCCACAATGCACAGGTCACCCTCTCACCCCTGAAACAAATAATGATCTGGTCCATGTGCCCAGACTGAGACACTCCGAGAGTATTATAAGGTTCATTGCTTACCTCTGTTTCTGTTCTCTTCATTTTCTTATACCTTAAGGTCATTATTCTGATGCATGTGTTGTTTTTAGATTACTATCTTCATTTTTTTTCTCTTGAATGGCTTATGTTGATGATATATTCTCTGCATTCTTATATATCTGCAAACATCTTTATTTTGCTTGGCAAGTGAATGATATAATTTTTTTCCATTGTAAATAACTTGTTTTTGAATGATATCTTGGCTGGGTATAGGACTTTTGAATTGCATTCCCTTTCAGCATTCTGTCAATGTATTTTTTCTGCTTCCCAATGTTGTTGATGCCAATCTGATTTTTTTCCATTATAAATAGCATTTAGTTCTGAGGTTTGTTGTATAGTTCTTTTTATTTGTGAAACTTGAGATTTTTACTAGGATATGCCTAGGTATATTCCCTCCTTTCCTCCCTCCCTCCCTCCCTCCTTTCCTTCCTTAATCAGTGAACTCTTTCAGTTGTAGGCTTGATTTCTTTTTTTTTTTTAATTCCAGGGTAAGTTTCTTCTTTAATTACTTGAATTATTACCCCTCTTCCATTCTCCAGTTTCTTCTTCTGGGGTTTCTGTTATTCGTATTTTAAGATCTGTTCTCCAACTTTCTAAACTTTTCTCTCAAGATTTTTGTTTTTTTTTTGTATTTTTTTCTCTAAGTCAAACAATAAGCTCTTTTTAAATTTTAAAAAATAAACTGAGATATAATTTACATACAGTGAAATATACAGATTTTAAGTGCTCAGATGTGTAAGTTTTGACATATGTATACACACATGTAACCCACATCTTCTCAAGATACAGAACATTTTTATCATCCTAGACATTTCCAAGACATTTCCCTTCCCAGACATTTCCAAGTCACCCTGCCAGGCAAGCACTCTTCTGATTTCCTTCACCTTAGATTAGTTTTGCCTGTATTAGAACGGAATGTAAATAGAATCACACTGTCTGGCTTCTTTAACTGAGCAAGATGTGTTTTGAGGTTCATCTATGGGTGTTGCATGTATCAGTAGTTTGTTTCTTTTTATTGCTTAGTAGTATTCTGTATGGATATAATGTTGGAGATTTAGTTTATTTCCATTTTGTACTGTTATAAATAAGGTTCCTATGAACATCACTGTGAAAGATTTTTGTGCACATGTTTTTATTTCTCTTGGGTAAATATGTAGAAGTAGAATTGTTAGGTCATAGGGTAAGCACATGTTTAACTTTATGAAAAACTTCCAGACCAATTTCCAAAATAGTTAGTGGGAATATAAGATGGTACAACCACTTTGGAAATTGCTTTGGCAACTTTATTGAAAAATCAGTTGGTCATATCATCATGGCTGTATTCAGAACTCACTATTTTGTTTCATTCATCTATTTATCTTTAATTTTTTTCTATATCTTTACATCAATTCCACACTGTTTTAATTACTGTAGCTCTATAATAAGTCTTGAAGTCAGGAGGGTAAGTCCTCCAGCTTTGTTCTTTTTCAAGATTGTTTGACTCTTTTAGGTTCTTTACATTCCCACTTGAATTTTAGAACCATCTTGTCAATTTCTGTAGAAAAGCCTCCTGTGAATCTATAGATAAATATATATTAATATAACAATATTCAGTCTTTCAATCAATGATGATGGTATATGTCTCTATGTATTGGCCTCCTTTAATTTCTATCAGATATGTTTTATAGTTTTCAGAGTAGAAGTCTTCTGCATATTTTGTTAAATTTATCCTTACATACTTTTTCTATTGTAAATGGTATTGATTTTTAAATTTCTGTGGTTTTTTTAGATTTATTTTTTATTGAGGTAACATTGGTTTATAGCATTGTATGTTTCATCTGTACAATATGATATTTCTACTTCTGTATACCCTACAGCATGCTCACTACCAAAAATTTGTTTCCATCTGTCACTGTACAGTTGATCCCCTTTACACATTTCACTCTCCCCTCCCTTGTCCCTTCTCCTCTGGTAACTGCTGCTTTGTTCTCTGTTATCTTTGTGTTTGTTTTTGCTTGTTCATTAATTTTGTTTGTTTTTAATATTCCACATATGAGTGAAATCATACAGTATTTTTCTTTATTCATCTGACTTTTTTCACTTAGCGTAATACCCTCAAGGTCTATCATTGTCACAAATGGCAAGATTTCATAACTTTTTTTATGGCCTAGTAGTATTCCATTGTGTGTATGTACATATGTATGTACATATGTATATATACATAAATTTATGGGTAAAGATATTTTATATATTTATAAAATATATATTATACAAATAAAATTATAAATTTATATTGTATAAATATATATATATAAATATATAAAGCAACTTCTTTATCCATTTGTCCATTGATGGGCACTTAGGTTGTTTCCATATCTTGGCTATTGTAAATAATGCTGTGATGAACATAAGGGTGCATATATTTTTTCAAATTAGTGTTTTCTTATTCTTTGGTTAAATACCCTGAAGGGATAGCTGGGTCATACATGGTAGTTCTATTCTTAATTTTTTGAGGAATCTCCATGATGGTTTCCACAGTGGCTGCATCAATTTACATTCCCAGCAACAGTGTACGTGGGTTCCTTTTTCTCCATATCCTTGCCAACAGTTATTTCTTGCCTAAAATTTCTTTTTCCAATCATTTATTTCTAGTAGATAGAAAACTATAACCGCTGGCCTTGCATTTGGCATTCTTGCTAAATGAATTAATTAGCTCTAATAGACTTTTTAAAAAAGATTACTTAGGGGGACTTCCCTGGTAGTGCAATGGTTAAGAATCCACCCACCAGTGCAGGAGACATGGGATTGATCCCTGGTTCAGGAGGATCCCACACGCTGTGGAGCAGTTAAGCCCGTGCACCACAGCTACTGAGCCTGCACTCTGGAGCCCGTAAGCCACACTAATGAGCCCGTGTGCTGCAACTCCTGAAGTCCAAGCGCCCTAGAGCCTGTGCACCCCAACTACTGAGCCTGTGCGCTGCAACTGTTGAAACACGTGTGCTCTAGGGCCTGCGTGCTGCGACTACGGAAGGCTGTGCGCCTAGAGCCCGTGCTCCGTAAGAGAAGCCACCACAATGAGAAGCCTGTGCACGCAATGAAGAGTAGCCCCTGCTTGCCGCAACTAGAGGAAGCCCGCATGCAGCAATGAAGACCTAACGCAGCCAAAAAAAAAGAAAAAAAAAAAAAGATTACTTAGGATTTTCTGTGTAGATTATTTCAGTGGCAAAAAACACACTTTTGCTTCTTCTATACAATCTGTTTGCCTTTTACTTCTTTTTCATGTCTTATTGTACTTGCTGGGATCTTAGTACTATATCAAAAAGTGTTGCAAGTATTTAATTCTAAGATTTAATTCTAAGATTAAATGCTTTTTCTTCTTTAGTCTGCTAAATTTTGCATTACATCCATTCAATACTGATTTTCAAATATTGAACCAACCTTATGTCCCTGGGATAAACTCCAAGTGATAATCATGCTTTATTATTTTTATTTCATAGTTCTGGGTTCAATTTGCTAATATTTTGCTAGTGTATTTTTGTGTCTATTTTCATAAATGATATTAGTTTGTAGTTTTCTTGTAATATTTTTAAAGGGCTTTGATGTCCAATTACATAGGAAAATACCATAGAAAACTTAGATGGAATAATAAAGGAAACACAATGATAGTGGCTGTCTTTGGTTATTAGGAATATAGGGTTTTTCTACTTTCCTGTATTTTCAAAACATTTATATTATTTATGACTTTTATGAAGTAATGTAAAATATTTTTTGTAATATAAAATTATTATTATTTTTCTTTTCTTGTAATGTTTTTATCTGATTTTGGTACTGAAGGAATGCTGGCCTCTTGAAACAACTTGAGAAGTACTCCTTTCCTCTCTATTTTCTGAAAAAGTTTGTGTTAAGATTGGTATTTTTTCTCCTCAAATGTTTCATAGTATTTACCAATGAAGCCATGTGGGCCTGGAATTATCTTTCTAGGAGGTTTTTAGTTATAAATAAAAATTTAAAAATACATACAGGGCTATTTAGATTTTAAAATTTATTCTTGTGTCAGTTTTGGTAATTTGTGACTTTCAAGGACTTTGTCCTCTTTCAGTTAAGTTGTTAAATTTGTTGTCATGAAGTCGTTCATGATATCCCATTATTATTTTTAATATCTGTAATATCCATAGTAATGTCTCTCCTTTCATTTCTGATATTGGTTATTTGTGTTTTTTTCTCTTCTTCTGTCTTGGCAGGGATTTATCAATTTAATTAACCTTTCAAAAAATCAGCTTTTCGTTTCATTGACTTTTTATATTATTTTCCCATTTTCTGTTTCATTACATTATTATTTACTTTTTTGTACTTTGAATTTTATTTTCTGTCTGCAGAATTCCTGGTTGAGTTTTTATCCAGCATATAATAGATGTGATTCTGTTCTTTTCTAGCTTGCACAGTTTCTGACAAGAGGTATGAATTTCTTATGATGGCTCCTCTGTAAATAATGTCCTTTTTTTCTGGATGTTTTTAGGATTTTTTTCTTTATCATTTGTTTTCAACAATTTGATTATGATGTGCTTGGTGGTTTTCTTTGTGTTTATTCTACTTAGAGTTCATTGAGCTTCTAGGATCTAACAGTTTATATTTTCCATCAATTTTGGAAAAATTTCACGCATATCTACTTAATTTTTTTCTGCCACTTTTATTCAACTCAAAATAATTTATAATTTCCCCTGTGACTGCCTTTTTATACACTTACTTAGAAGTGTGTTGTTCAATTTTGAAATACTTAGGAATTTCCTATTTATCTTTTTGTTATTTTTTTCTAGATTAATTCCGTTATGGTCAGAGATCATACTTTGTATGATTGCAGTTCTTTCTAATTTTTGAAGATTTGTTTTATGGCCCAGAATATGGTCTGTCTTGGTAAATGTTACAGGAATGTCGAGTAGAGAATTCTATAAATGTCAATTAGAATAAGGTGTTTAATAAGGTCTTCTATATACTAATTTTATTTCTACTTTTTCTATTGATTGTTAAGAGGAGTGTTGCAATCTTTATTATTTTAAATTTGTCTGTTTTTCCTTTGAGTTCTGTCAGTTTTTGCTTCATCTATTTTGAAGCTGTGTTGTTGCTAAATACTCATCTAGGATTTTTATGTCTTAGTGAATTCATACTTTTATCATTATATAGTGTTCTTCTTTGTCCTTGGTAATATTTCTTGTTCTGAATTCTAATTTTTTTTTTTCTGCGGTACGTGGGCCTCTCACTGCTGTGGCCTCTCCCGCTGCGGAGCACAGGCTCCGGATGCGCAGGCTCAGCGGCCATGGCTCCCGGACCCAGCTGCTCCGTGGCATGTGGGATCTTCCCGGACCGGGGCATGAACCCGTGTCCCCTGCATCGGCAGGCGGACTCCCAACCACTGCGCCACCAGGGAAGCCCCTGAATTCTAATTTATATGATATTAATATAGCCACTCTAGCTATCTTTGGATTAACATTTTATTTTTCTACCCTTTTACTTTTAATCTATCTACCTGTTTATATTTAAAGTGGATTTTTTTTTCAATAGTACAAAAGCTGGGTCTTCCTTTTTTTCCCACAAGTGTGATAAGATGATCTATGTCTTTTAATTGGTAGGTTTATACCATTTATATATAATGCAATTATTGATATGTTTAGATTTAGGTCTGCCATTTTATTATGTGTTTTCAGTTTGCTGCCTCTTTTTTTGTTCCTGTGTTCCCTTTCTCTGCCATCTTTTCAGTTGTTTGGATATTTTTCAGTGTTCCATTTTAATTCATCTGTTGACCTTTCATTATATATATATATATATATATATATATATATATATATTTTTTTTTTTTTGCGGTACGCGGGCCTCTCACTGTTGTGGCCTCCCCTGTTGTGGAGCACAGGCTCCGGACGCGCAGGCCCAGTGGCCATGGCTCATGGGCCCAGCCGCTCTGCGGCATGTGGGATCTTCCCAGACCAGGGCATGAACCCATGTCCCCTGCATTGGCAGGCGGACTCTCAACCACTGTGCCACCAGGGAAGCCCTATATTTGTTTTTGTTAATTTTTTAGTGGTTTCTCTTAGGATCACAATGTACATATCTAACCTTTCATAGTCTATTTAGCACTGTACTACTTCGAGTAAAATGTAGATAGCTTTTATATTTTCTCAGATGGTTGTTGTTCCTTTATTTATTTTTTTGTTCCTTTATTTTTTAAATTTGGGTTTCCCTTTCAGCCTGAAGAATATTTTTTTTAGCATTTCTTTTACAGCAGGTCTGCTGTTAAAAAAATTCTTCTAGTTTTTCTTCATCTCAGAATGTCTTTTTCATCTTCACTTCTAAAGGATATTTTTGCTGGTTATAGAATTTTGAGTTCACAGTTCTTTTCTTTCATCACTTTAAAGACGTTGCTCTACTGCCTTCCAGTTTCTATAGTTTCTGATGAAAAATTTGTAAATATTCAAATTGTTGTTCCTCTATAAGTATGGCCCTCTACAGCCTCTGTGGGCTATAGTTCTAATTTAAGTTTAGTTTTCAAATGCTGACTTAGTCTGTCTTGCACATGAATCATCAAAGGATTAGTTGGAAATTTGGGTGGTGATCTAAATCTTAGTTCAGTTCTTAAAGCCTTTCTAGGCTACCTTTGGATTTGTCCCATACATGAACATTTCAAAGGTAAATCCATGATTTTGAGGTTCATATACAATATTTGAGGATCACCTTCTCTACCTCTGCCTTCTCTGGGAGTCTCCTTACTCTCTTTTCCCTAAAGGGGTTCCTGTTCTTTATTATTCTGGTCAGAAAGATGGAATTTATTTTGGAGTTGTAGTCAAGAAGCTCACCCTTTTGCAGGTTGCCTGTCCCAGTTTTGATCACTTTTTACAATCTTACTACTTTCTTTAAAATTAAAAAAATTATTGTGGTAGTAAAACACATAACAGGAGCATGTGAGGGAGTGGCAGAGTGTACTGCTGTCAGGCCAGGCTGAGGGGCAGAGGCAGGGGCTGGGGGGCAACAGCAGTGGGAAAAAAAAAAAGAGAAAAACACATAACATAAAATTTACCATCTTAACTGTTTCTAAATGTACAGTTTAGTAGTGTTAAGTATATTCACATTGTTGGTTAACAAATCTCCCAACTTTTTTATCTTGGAAAATTGAAATTTTATATCCATGAAACAACTCCCTATTTCTCCCTCTCTCCGTCTTGTCAACCATCATTATACTTTGTTTCTATGAATTTGACTACTCCAGGTAGGTCATATATATAAGTGGAACCCAGCAGTATTTGCCTTCCTGTGACTGGCTTCTTTCACTTAGTATAATGTCCTCAAGTTTCATCCATGTGGTAGCATGTGTCAGAATTTCCTCCCTTTCTAAGGCTGAGTAGTATTCCATTGTATGTAATACCACATTTGTTTATCCATTCATTCACTGATGGACACTTGGGTTGCTTCCACCACTTGGCTATTGTGAATAGTGCTGCTATGAACATTGGTGTGCACATGGATCATGCTTTTAATTCTTTTGGAGATATATATATATATATATATATATATATATATATATATATATATATA
>NW_020837946.1:69624421-69742635 GCF_003676395.1 Aethalodelphis obliquidens | reverse complement strand
TAAACAAGGGAGTACAGATATCTCTTGAGATCCTGTTTTCATTTCTTTTCAATATATACCCAGAAGTGGAATTGCTGGGTCATATGGTAATTCTATTTTTAATTTTTTTAGAAACCACCATACTGTTTTCTATAGAGGCTATAGCATTTTATATTACTACCAACAGTGTAAAATGATTCCAATTTTTGCATGTCCTCACCAACACTTTATTTTAGTTTTTTTTGGGTGGTATCCATCCCATTCTAATGGGCGTGAGGTGATTTGCATTTCCCTAATGACAATCTGTCTGCCTTTGTTCATTTTTCATAGTTGGCAGATTTTTTTGGGTGTATTTTGTCTGGTTTGTTCTTTTGATATTTTGTCTGTAATCAGTGGGCGAGATAAGCTTTAAGGAGTAACCTTGCCACAGCAGAACTAGAACTAATTATTTTTAATTGTGAATTTTATGTTCTGAGTGATGGATTTGATTGTATTTCTTTAAAAAGTGTTGGACCTTGTTCTGGCAGGCTGTTCAATAATTGAGAGATCATCTTGCCCTTGGACGCTTGTTTTTAAACCTTTGTAGGGTTAATCTTGAGTAGCCTTTACTCTAGGGCTAGTTTAGCCTCAGTACTAAGGCATACCCTTCTCAGCATCTATACTGAATGCTTCATGTTTTCAGCACAATCTCTCCACTCTGGTTGATGGAACTTGAAAAGTTCCCAGCCATGAGTGAACTCTGGGAATCATGTAGCTTACAGTTGTCTGGAAATTGGTCTTTCCCTGGCAGCTGTTCTTTAACATTGTGGAGTTTCACCCTTGAAACACACAAATTCGTATTCAGCCAGAAACTCAAAAGGGACTGTCTAAAGTCTTCTGGAACTCCTTCTTTGTGTAGCTTCCTCCTCTATGGTATTACCCCACAACTTCTATATATCTCAGTTTGCCCGAACTCCAGGCTCTGCCTCCTCAACTCAGTGGCACTGCTGGGCTCTGTTTTGATTTTCCTTCCCTGTACCACAGGGATGCTGCTGCTGGGGTCAGTTGGATTGTCTCTCTTCTCTCAGGGATTATTGTCTTGTGCTACCTATTGTCTGATGTCTGAAATTAGTTGTTTTATGTATTTTGTCCTTCTAGTTGTTTATGGTATAAGGGTAAGTCCCAGAGCAGTTACTCCTTTGTGGATAGAAGCAGAAGTCTATCTCTTTATATTTTGCTTTGGCTTTGAGATTATTTCTTCTTGGGCTTCTCATTTAATTTGTATTAATGATCACCCTTCTTTTTAATTCAGCTGCTGAATTTTGGAATTGGAAAATCATGATTAATTCTAAAAAGTCTTTTTTAATGCTGTAATTCAATCTCATATATTCTTTTTATTTGTGTCATTTATCTTTTTCAGTATTTCTATTTCATTAACAGCTTTTTCTTATTTCTTCATGAGGTGTTTGAATCCCCTTAAATGCATTGTTAATTTAAAAAAATTTCCTCATATTTACTGTCAGGGCTCACAGCTTTTGAGGTACTTAAAGTAGTAGTAGTAAACGCATGAGTAGAAGGAGGGACAACAGTGTTTCGTCCTATGGCTTATTGGTGTATTAACTGGTAATCTGTCAGACTTTTGTCTTGCCAAGATAAAGACCAGAATTTTTAGCATGGTATTTAATGTCCCTGTCATTTCACTAACTCCTCTTTTCATCTTCACAAATGCATCCTGTGTTCAAGTCACTCTATTTGGAATTCCATATACAAACTAATTTCTTAAGCATCTCTGCTTTTGTAACTGCTATTTCTTCTGCCTGGTATACTTTTCTCCACTCTTGTCCTCCCAGTATATTCTCTCTTATTTATATTTTGAGATTCAGCTGAGTAGGGATTTCACCCCAAGAGGAGTAAGGCATGCCTGAGTGGGCTGGTCACATTGACAAGGCAGGATCAGAGAGAACACCCATTGGGCAGGTAATTCTGGAGTAGAGAGCTAAATAGTGTCTGTGCTATATATATGTATCATACTAATCATGCTCAAAAGACAAATATAGGCCCTGGGATGTAGGTCTCTTATCATATTTCCAGATGAATACTAATGAGAAATGGAGAAAGGACAGAGGCTTCTTTCCCAATACTTCTGAGAGGCCAAATGTTTCATTTCATAGGCCAAGGCAGGAACATGGAAGAGAAAGAGAAAATGGTTCTTCCTACAGTCCTGGTTCCCCATCTCAATACAATTTAGGATTTTTGATACCTGACTTAGAGTTTTCTCTATATTCCAAGTCTTGTCATCAGTCGGGAAACTTGAGTGTCAAAGTCCCATCCAAATATTCTCAACTTCAGTGGTGTTTATCTGCCCTCCAGATCCAAAAACATTTCCTCTGGTCATATGTGAAACTTGGACTGCACGTATCTGAAATCTTAAACTTCCAATCTTATTCTTTTACAATAACTTCCTGTTTTACTAGTTCTTATGCATTTCTACATATTATGCTTCTTTTGGCTCTTGTTGATACTTAAGAATTTTTGATGCTCCATTTTCTTTCAAAGTATCAGCACCCTTCTCGTTATATTATTGTCCAGCCTAGACATCAGGGTATGTGAATTCAACCCTCTTGTCAATACTTTCAACTCTCTTAGTATTTGTCATTTCACTGTATCCAGTCTTCACAACCTCAAATCAGAAACAATCCAACAACCTGTCTTCTCTATTCCAACAAATGGGTTCCTGGAAAAAAATCACAACCACGAATATTAGTATTAAAAATAATAGAATAGTGCATGCTATTATTAATAATAATATCACACACTTATTTTTATTTATAATATAAAGCCAACCAATTCTTTAGTGAAACTCAAGTTTTCATGATACTATACCAAGACAAAATTTACTCCCAAAGTTCACATAGAGAATAGTTTATAATGTATTGAAAATATTGTAAAAAATAAGAGTGTTTTAGAACTGTATCACAACATACAATCAACAATATCATATGAAAGTTTATCTCCATAAAGATAATTAAAGGGGGACAGCATAATATGATCTAGTCACATTAGGGTAGTCAGTTTATCTAATTTAATCCATGGAACAGTCTTTATATCATTCAGTATTCTTGGTTGCAAATGAGAAGAGCAGCTCTGTCTAACTTGGAAGCAAAAACAAGTATCTGTTGGAAAGTTATCACACAGAATTAATAAAAGTTTGGAGAATAAGGCTTGAAAAAAGGGTGGGAATCAAGAAAGGCAAGGCCCAGAAAAGATCCTATCATAGGAGTAATCTGCTAAGGAAAATTATGTTGCTGCACTTAGGTAGACTCTTGCCCCCATTCCGTGATTCTCACTTCCGCTGCCACCACTGTGGCAAAAGATCTGATTTTCTCTGCATCTTTGCTTCCCTTTGTCACGATGTCATATCAAAGTCCCAGGGTAATAGATTGTCCAATCAATCAAGCCTAGATCACATGTATACTTCCAGCTTCTAGAGCGTGCTCTTTGGTGTTTGTAGGGGGAAGCAGGACCCTGTCTCTTTTCTATCTTGGGATTTCCCCATTATAAGAGGGGTATTTATATGTTAAGCTGACAAAAATAGCAAATGTCCACTCTATCTGTCAAGCAGTCCTCCTTAAATATTGTTTATCTTGGCCAAGATTTTGATCGGTATTGGACAGCATGAGTTCAAGATTGTATTTGCTGACAACTACCTGGAGCGCTGCTAGTCTATGTTGCCAATTAAATAAAGACCCATATGCTTTAACAGACAGTTGAATTGGGAGTAGGATTGATATCCTCTTGTGAAATTTGAGTTGCCTAATATAGACACTCGGCTGACTAGAAGGCCACCCCCGGTGCAAGGCAAGCTGTGGGAGTACTCATAGGCATGGCCAAGAATCCACTTTTGAAAATGATTATGATTTTCTCCAATGTGTAGACAAAGGGAACATTTATGCCCCATGTAGCAAAACCATAATAATATTAGCCTGGAAAATTTTAAGAAATTATAACTGATGCCTCCTTAGCCATAAATATAAATTCAGTAAGGTCCCATAGAACAGAATACCTAGCTTTGAAAATTGCTACTGAGCATTGCTACTATCTGGTACATTTTTAACCAAAGAAGATATTTGAGAAATGTACTTGAGGATAACTGAAAAAGGAAACTTTCATGGCATTTTTTCTTTTGAAAAATGTGGATATGAAAAAAATTTTATGTTAAAATTTAATTTGAAGAGATAACATGGTCATGTGGTTCAAAAATGGTATGGAGTGTGAAGTCTCCTTCTACCCCATTTGTCCAGTGATCTCTCCCCATCATTTTTAACCACTTAAATTGGTTTTTGTATTTCCTTCCAGAGTTACTTTTATACAAATACAAGCAATATGTTTGCGTAGTCTCGTTTTTCCTCATTTAAAAAATACACAAGTGGGTTTCCCTGGTGGCGCAGTGGTTAAGAATCTGCCTGCCAGTGCAGGGGACATGGGTTTGAGCCCTGGTCCAGGAAGATCCCACATGCCGCGTAATAACTAAGCCTGTGTGCCACAACTACTGAGCCTGTGAGCCTAGAGCCCGTGCTCTGCCACGAGAAGCCACCGCAATGAGAAGCCCGTGCACCGCAGCAAAGTAGGCCCTGCTCACTGCAACTAGAGAAAAGCCCGTGTGCAGCAACGAAGACCCAGCGCAGACAAAAATAAATAAATTAAAAAAAAAAGATTGCTATCTAAAAAAAAAGAAAAAACACAAGTAACATACTATATTCACTTTTCTGTACTTAAAAAAAAGTAGATATTGAAATCTTTCCATAGAAGTAGAAAATTTTCTCATTCTTTTTGTTAGATAATATTCCATTATGTAGATGTACCATAATTTTTAAAAACTAGTCCTTTACTGAAGGAGATTTGAGTTGTTCCCTATCTTTTGCTGTTACATACAATGCTATAATGAGTCAACTTGTACATAAATTATTTTGCACATGTTTAAGTTTATATGTAGGCTATATACCCAGAAGTGGAATTGTTGGGTCAAAGGGTATGTGCATTTGTAACTCTGATAAATATTGATGAATCATACCTCTTTGTTCTTCTACCAGTGTTACCTGAGATTACCTGTTTTCCTACAGTCTAACAGTGGTTTTATTACACTTTTGAAATTAAAAAAAATCTGATAGTGAAAATGGTATCTAAGTATAGTTTTAGTTTACTTAATTGGTTCATTTTGCTTTGAGTGCGGTTGAGAATCTCTCCTGTATTTGAAAACTATTTAAATTTCCTTTCTTTGGACGTAATTGATCTTTTGCTCTTTTTGCTATTCAGTATTGGTTTTTTCAATTTTTATGAACTCTTTATGAATTTCTGAGATTAACACTTTGTTTATGATATGAGTTGCAAGTATTTTTTAACTGGTTTGTAATTGCCTAATGACTTTACCTGTGGTGTTTTTTGCACTATTTGGAAGATTGACTTTTTATTTTAATTTCTTCTATGGTTTCTGGATTTTGAGTCATGGTACTATTATGGCTTGTGGATTTAAATCACGCTTAATTTTACTTTATTTATTTTTAATTGAACTATAGTTGACATATAATATTATATTAGTTTCAGGTGTACCACATGGTGATTTGACACTTGTGTACATTATGAAATGATCACCATAAATCTAGTAACCATATGTTCCCATGCAAAGTTTTTACAATATAATTGACTATATTCCTTATGCTGTTATTACATCCCCATGGCTTATTTATTTTATATTGGAGGTTTGTACCTATTAATCTCCTTCACCTGTTTTGCCCTACCCCCCACCCCTCTCTGCTCTGGCAACCACCCATTCGTTCTGTATATCTATAAATCTGTTTTAATTTTGTTTGGTTTTTTAGATTCCACAAGTAAGATTACGTGGTATTTGTTTGACTTATTTCATTTAGCATAATATCCTCTAGATCATCCATGTTGTCATAAATGGTAAGATTTCATTTTTTATGGCTAATATTTCATTGTATATATATACTACATCTTCTTTATCTATTCGTCTATTGATGGACACAGGTTGCCTCCCTATCTTTGCTATTGTAAATAATGCTGCAGTGAACATTGAGGTGCATGTATCTTCTTGAAATAGTGTTTTGTTTTCTTTAGTAAATACCTAGAAGTGAAATTGCCGGATCATATGGCACTTCTATTTTAATTGTTTGAGGAAACTTCATAATGTTCTCCATAGTGGCAGAACCAATTTACAGTTCCACTAACAGTGCATGAGGATTCCGTTTTCTCCATATTCTTGCCAACATTTGTTGTTGTCTTTTTAGTGATTGCCATTCTGACAGATGTAAGGTGGTATCTCATTGTGGTTTTGATTTGCATTTTCCTGATGATTGGTGAGGTTGAGCATCTTTTAAGGTATCTGTTGGCCATCGGTATGTCTTCTTTTGAAAAATGTTTTTTCAGGTCCTCTGTCCATCTTTTAATTGAGTTGTTTGTTTTTGATGTTAAGTTGTATGAGTTCTTTATATATTTTGAATATTAACCCATTGTTGGATATATTGTTTGTAAATACATTCTCCCATTCAGTAGTCTGCCATTTTAGTTTGTTGTTAGTTTTTGTCACTGTGCAGACCCTTTTTAGTTTGATGTAGTCCCAACTGTTTATTTTTGCTTTTGTTCCCCTTACCTGAGGAGACAGATCCAAAACAAATATTGCTAATACCAATGTCAAAGAGTATACTGCCTATGTTTTCTTCTAGGATTTTTATGGTTTCAGGTCTTACACTTATGTTTTTAAACCATTTTGAATTTTTTTTGTATATGGCATGAGAAAGTAGTACAGTTGATTCTTTTGCATGTAGCTGTCTGGTTTTCCCAGCACCATTTATTGAAGAGACTGTCTTTTCCCTATTGTATATTCTTGCCTCCTTTGTCATGGATTAACTGCCCATATAAATGTGGGTTCATTTCTGGGCTCTCTATTCTGTTCCATTGATCTATGTGTTTATTTTTGTGTCAATACCGTAATGTTTTTGATTGTTGTTGCTTTGTATTTCTATAGTATAGTTTAAAATCAGGAAGCATGATACCTTCAGCTTTGTTGTTCTTTCTCAAGATTGCTTTGACAATCCGGGGTCTTTTGTGTTCCCATACAAATTTTAGAATTATTTGTTTTAGTTCTCTGAAAAAATGCCTTTGGTATTTTGATAGGGATTGCATTGAATCTGTAGATTACTTTGTGTTGTATGATCATTTCTTCTAATCCATGAGCATGGTGTATCTTTCCACTTATTTCTGTTGTCTTCAGTTGCTTTCATCAATGTCTTATTATTTTCAGAGTACAATTCTTTTACCTCTTTGGTTAGATTTATTCCTAGGTATTTTATTCTTTTTGATGTAATTGTAAATGAGATAGTTTCTTAATTTCTCTTTCTCAGAGTTTGTTATTAGTGTTTAAAAATGTAACAGATTTCTAAATATTAATTTTGTACCCTGCAACTTTACTGAATTCATTTGTTAGAACTAATAGTTTTTTGGTGGAGACTTTAGGGTTCCTATATATAGTACCATGTCATCTACATATGGTGACAGTTTTATTTCTTCCTTTCCAGCTTGGGTTCATATCTTTTTTTTCTTCCTTTGATTGCTGTGGCTAGGACTTCCAATACTGTGTTGACTAAAAGTGGTGAAACTGGGCATCCTTATCTTGCTCTGGATCTTAGAGGAAATTCTTTCAGCTTTTCACCACTGAGTATGATGTTGGTTGTGGGTTTGTCATATATAACCTTTATTATATTAAGGTATACTCCCTCTGTATCCACTTTGTTGAGGGTTTTTATCATAAATAGATGTTGAATTTTGTAATTTTGTCAAAAGCTTTTCTGCATCTATTGAGATGATCATGTGGTTTTTATTCTTTGGTTTATTAACGTGGTGTATCACATTGATTGATCTGTGGATATTGAACCATCTTTGCATTCATGGGTAAATCCCTCTTGATCATGGTGTATGATCCTTTTAATGTATTGTTGAATTTGGTTTGCTAATGTTTTGTTGAGTATGTTTGCATCTATGTCTATCAGTGATATCAGCCTGTGATTTTTCTTTTTTGGTGGTGTCTTCATCTGGTTCTGGAATCAGGGTGACGTTGGCCTAGTAAAATGAGTTTGGAAGTTTCCTTCTTCAATTTTTTGGACTAGTTCGAGAAGGTTAGGTATTAACTCTTCTAGAATTGTTTTGTAGAATTCACCTGTGATGTGCTCTGGTCTTGGGCTTTTGTTTTCTGGGAGTGTTTTTTATTACTGATTCAGTTTCATCACTGGTAATAGGTCTCTTCAGATTGTCTGTTTCTTACTGATGCAGTTTGGGATGTTGTATGTTGCAGGGGATTTATCCACTTCTTGTAGGTTGTTCATTTCATTGGCATATAATTGTTTGTAGTAATCTCTTATGACCCTTTGTATTTCTGTGGGCTACGTGCACCCTTCTGTTGTGGTGGGGCTCACTACTGTGGGCATACTGGTAGGCAAGGCTGGCCCTTGGCCCACTTGGCAGTGGGGTCCTGCCTCATGTGGTGACTATAGGCCCTCTGGAGGGTGGGATAAGTTTCCTGTGTGGTGGGCTGCATGACCCAGGTTGACACAGGGCTGCTGCTGGCCTGCTGGTAGATGGGGCAGGGTCCCTGAATTCTCTCTGCATGGCCCAAGTCAGGAGAGCTTGGGGCTGGTGCCAGCCCACTGGTGGGTGGGTAAGCCCCCCATACTAACATGGGACTTGTCAGCACCCATATTAGTGTCATTGCGGTAGAACAAGCTCCCCAAAATAGCTGCCACCAGCATCTCCATCCTTAGGGGATGTCCCAGTTGGCTCCTGCCTCCTCTAGGAGGCTCTCCAAGATCAGCAAGTAGGTCTGATCCAGGTACATTTCAAATTACTGCCTCTGCACTGGGACTTGGGAACTTGGAGCATGTGAAATTTTGTGCACACCTTTTAACTCTTGAATCTCTGTTTCCTGTAGCCCCCTGGCTCTCCTGAGTGTAAGCTCCTCTGGTTTTTGAAGCCAGACATTCTGGAGCGTCATATTCTCGGTGAAGGACTTCTGGGCAGGGGAGCCTGATGTTGGGCTTGGACCTCTTGCTCCTTGGGGTGGACCTCTACTATTGTGATATTCCTCCTGCTTGTGGGTCACCAACCTGGGGGTGTGGGTCCTGACTATACTGTCCCCTCCTACCTATCTCATTGTGGTTCCTTCTTTATGGCTTTAGTTGTAGAAAATCTTTTCTGCTAGTCTTCAGGTTGTTCTCATAGATAGTTAGTTGCTCTGTAAGTAGTTGTAATTTTGGTGTGTCTGTGGGAAGAGGTGAGTTCATGGTCTTCCTACTCTGCCATCTTAGTTAGATCCATTATTGATCAATTTTAAATTTATGCTGGCAAACAGTGTGATGTATGGATACATTTTTTCCAGGTGATCAGCTTCTCCCAAGACTGTTGAATAGTCCATCTTGTCCCTTCTAGCTTTAGCTGCCACATTTGAAATATACTAAGTTATTACATTAACTAATATTATACTAAAAATTAGTATATTTAGTAAAATATACTAAATTATTCTATTTTTATGGATTTATGTCTGGAATTTTCATTCTATTTCATTGATTTTTTGTCTTTTTATGCACTGTCTTTTAAAAATTATTGAGGTATTTTATTTAGGTAATGCTAATAGCTATATTGAATAAAACTCAATTAAAGGGTTTAACACAGTAGAAGTCTGTATCTCACTTTTGTAACAGTTCAGTAAAGTTAGCTCTGGTCAGTGTTTGGTTTCCTCTATTCAGAGCTTATATTTCCCAAGTATTCAATTTCCAAGTGCATATATATACGTTTTTTTTCTAAGTATTCAGTTTAAATCATTTGCATTTTTATATGATTGCATTGGCTAGCACATTCAGTCCATGTTAAAGAACAGTGGTGATAGTAGCTTACTTCTTCATGTCTATAATGTCAATACTTTTAATGTTTCCTATAAAACATGATTAGGGATTTGGGGCCACAATAGAAATATTTTATCATATTCAGGAAATATCTATTTATATCTTGTCCAGTTTTTTTCTTTAAGCAAAAAATAGAGTTTTTAAATCCTCTTCAGCACCTTGGAGATAAATTTTTTTGTTAGGAGAACTACTAATAAAATTTATATATTAATAGTTTTGAACTATTATTGCATTTATGAAATAAACCCCACTTGGTCATTTCCAATCATCCCTGCACTTCTGGAGCAAATCTTACTAAGTTTTTTTTTTTTTGCGGTACGCGGACCTTTCACCGCTGTGGCCTCTCCCGCTGCGGAGCACAGGCCCCGGACGTGCAGGCCCAGCGGCCACGGCCCACGGGCCCAGCCGCTCCGCGGCATGTGGGATCCTCCCGGACTGGGGCACGAACCTGCGCCCCCTGCATCTGCAAGTGGACTCTCAACCACTGCGCCACCAGGGAAGCCCAAATCTTACTAAGTTTTATGTATTCATCTTTCAGTGTGCTGTTAGATTATGTTTAGCAACATTTTACTTAAGATTTTTGCATAAATTTTAAAAAATGATATTGTTTTGTGGTTTTCTTTCTTTGTGAAATCTTTGTCAGGCTTGGTATTACTGTTATTGTTTCCTACAAATATATGGAAATGCAGCTGGGCAGTTTAAGTAGCATTGGGAACATCTTTCTTTAAAATTTTTATAAACTTCTTGGAAACTATTGTTCTTTTGTGGGAGTTTGGATGGGTGGCTTGCTCTTTAGTAGTTTCCCCAATTGCTTCTATGGAAGTTGGTCTGCTAAGATTTTCTATATTTTTAGGTTCAGTTTCGGTAAATTATATTTGAATACATAGTGTTATCATTATAGTTCTCTAAAAATTTTGCTATTTTAGTTTTCTTTCTTTGACCTAACAGTTATTGTGCAGAGAGTTAAAAAATTTCCAGGTGGAAGAGTCTCTTTATTTTCTGATTTTGTTAATTTCCAATGGTATTACATAGTGATCAGACTGTTGCCTGTTTTATTTCTGTTTTCTGGAATTTATAGATAGAATGTAAAAGCATTTATGACAATCCAGATATCATCTATAAAGCCAGATATTAGCTATATTTTCTCTCTAAGCTACAGCAGCTTGAGATCTTTTTTTTGCTCCTTATCGAAACTCCTGAAGTGAATAGTATATGCTTACTTAACTGTCATTCACTCACGAACCACTACAGTCTGGCTTCCAGCTTTAATCACACTCTTGTTATGATTACTAGTAATTCTTACTTACTATTTTCAGTTAATGTCTTACATGGCCTCTTTGTAGCTTTTGACAATGCTGACTACTGTGTCTTGTCTTGGTTTTCTTGATAGTTTAGTATCCTGATTTTGTTCTCACCACTCTACTTCTGAATTTTCTTCGTGATTTCTTTTCTCTTTGTTCTGCTCCTCAGGAATAAAAATTATATATATTTAATTATCTTCTTTTTGTAATCTTCTTGGGAGAGCTCACCTATCCCTATGGCTTTAATTTCCATCTTAAAATAGCTCAAGGCCTTTGATCTTCACAAATTTATAAAAAATCTACAGCTTTAGCATAGCATACAAAATTTTAAATATCTGGCCTTTTCATTTTTTCATTGCTTTTGGAAAAATTATATATGCTCACTGTAAATAATTTTAAAACTATGTAAAGTATAAAAATTAAAGTAAAAAGTAGCCTAAATTCCACTATTCAGAAATTATCATCACTAACATTAGGCAAATATTATTCCAGATAGCTTTCTTTGTGTAGAACTTTGTGTGGATATCTTTCTTTCTAAATGCAAAGCTGTATATATATATATATATATATATACACACACACACACACACACACACATATATATACACATATGTGTATATATAGGCAGAATTGTGGATATAAAGAAATAATGTAGGTTGGTAGATATAAAAAATTGTTTAATAAAAGTGGATCATTTTGTAGATTCTATTTTAAAAAAACTATTAAATTGGGCTTCCCTGGTGGCGCAATGGTTGAGAGTCCGCCTGCAGATGCAGGGGACACAGGTTTGTGCCCCGGTCCGGGAAGATCCCACATGCCGCGGAGCGGCTGGGCCCGTGAGCCATGGCCGCTGAGCCTGCGCGTCCGGGGCCTGTGCTCCGCAACGGGAGAGGCCACAACAGTGAGAGGCCCACGTACCGCAAAAAAAAAAAAAAAAAAGTATTGTGAAAATCTAAGAAGTTGGAGAATTTTGTTTCATTAAATGAATGTTTTAATTTTAGAAAGAGTTGATTGACACTCTGCTATGAAAAGTGAGAATAATAGGTTTCTTTTACATCCTTGTGGCTTAACACCCTCCAATTTTTATATTATTATTGCTACATTGTCTATGTTTATAATATGCACAATCTATTAACTATAACTCCTGCAGTTATTCTGTTTTTCTTTATTAGTTCTATATATAAATGAATTCACTGTTTACCACCAGCCTTGTTTATTTTTTAATTTTTTATTTGGTTAATCTCTTAGGTCGCTGATTAGCAAGATAGAGTTATGGCTTTTGTAATCTCTGTTCTTTAACATTTGAAGATATCTGACTGTTATCTTTGTATTTGAATGACATCTTGACTCTTGTATTGGTCAAAGTTCATAATTGCTGGCAATGGAATCCACTTTAGTGAGTTTAAGTAGGAAAGAATTATTAAGCTCACAAAATTAGTGGGAGAGCAGAAATAGTAGATTCTAGGCTGAGCTTTGTTGCAGGTTGAGTTCTCTGGAAGTAGGCAGAATTTGGAGAATAAAATGCTTATTAGGGGTTAACACCCATGAAGGTAAAGGGGAGGAAGTGGGATTGTGCACAGTAAGAAGTCCAACTGCTTATGGAGATCAAATAAAGCCTAATCTCATTGGAGATCTGTATCTACCACAATTCACCCTTAACACTATTCAGATTCACTTTCCCATATATGTTTGGGAAGTAGCTCCATTAGGATTCTGCTGGTCCTTTCTTCCTGAGGAGAAACTTAGAAGAGGGAGGTTAGGAGGACAAGCTACAGTATCTGTCCCTGCAGTTGGTCTCTGTGCTGCGAATGATACTCATTGTTTCCTTCCTCCATTATCCAGTTTAGATTTCTCTAACCCTCACTAGCTACTCTGTTGGCCTCGAGGGCTCATTTAGTGTCATGAGCCAGGCCTTGATGGGTCTGAGACCCTGATCACCATGCCCTTCTTAGGTCAAGGTTGCTGTTACCTGTCTATTTATAGTGACAATCTGGCAAGGGAGTACTAAGAGGTTCCCGAGAGCATTGTCTGTGCTCCACTGGTGTTCCTCGCTGCCACAGTATGTAGCAGTAGTCCTACCTCCTTCTGATGACCAGGATCATTACCCCTTCCAAGATGGATGATTCTTCTTCTTGCCTACTGGAATAAGGATCCCAAAGATGCCCAGGTTACAACCACAGCTTATAATACAGTGGGATTCTTGCTATATCTCATGGTGAAAGTGTGCCTACTTTGAGGATAAGGACCTCTAGTTCTTCATATTCCAAAGCTGAAGTGATGGGAAACACAAAGTCCTCCAGTGGGCCATTAGTAGTCATGGTAAATAGAGCCGTGCTTGCTTCTGCCTTTTAGTTTCCAGGCCATATACTTTTTCTTTTTGGGACATTGTTCTGTATAATGGTCTTTGATCTAGTAAGTGTTGTGCCTGAAGCGTGACACTCCGTTCTTGAAAAGTACTGTGTCTGATGTTCTAGCTGTGGCTTCACCAGGCCATTTCAGTGCTCTATCAGGCTGGTCACTCTTGGGTAGTATGCCACGTGATATGACTATGGGGTCCCATGATCATAGGCACATTCCCTGCACCGCTTTGCTGAAAATTGGGTCCCATGGTATGCTATCATATTACCTGGGATCCTGTGCCAGTGGATCAAACATGCCATAGGCCCTTAGTTAGTATGCTGGACAAGGCCCTGCATGCAGGAAAGGCAAAGCTATACCTGGAATATGTATCTATTTCAGTGAATATGAGCTACTGGCCCCCTTCAAGGTTGGAAAGGGCCCAATGTAGTTCACTTGCTTTGAAGAGGCTGGTTGCTCTCCTAGAGGAATGTTGTTGCAACAGGGACTTGGCATTGTTCTTTGTTGTTGGCAGGTTGGATATTTAGTGGTTGCACTAGCTATGTGGCATTAATGTGACCTTTGTGCCAGATCTGGGGTGGTTGGTAACCGAGACTTGATGACATCAACTGACAAAGTCATTTTGTATACTTGGTTGTTTTGTGCCTCTTCTGTGGTAGATGCTATCTGATGATTATTAACATGTGATACAAAGATCTTCATATTTTGTACCCACTCCCATATATCCATCCATATCTCTGTTCCTCAGACCTCCTTATTGTTGAAATTCCAATCTTTTTACTTTTAGGCACCTGACCAGCCAGCTAGTCCGTTCACCCATGCTCATAAATTTGTATATATTTCAACTTTGGGCTTCTTTTTCCACACAAAGTAGATAAACAGTTGCACTGCCTAAATCTCTGCTGATGGTGAGGATTTTTCCACACTGCTTTCTTTGTAGGCAGCGCTTGAGTGGTGCTGTAGCACAGCTGCCATCTATATTTGCATATTGAGCTGTTCCATCCATAAACTAAGAGGCTTTTCCCTCTTCCTTTAACTGTTTTTACGGGATCTCCCTTATGGGCACAAACTCATACCTGTGAGTTGAGGGAGGGGCGCTGATACAAGAGTAGTAAATGCCACGGGGGTCTGGACTACTTGTTCATGCATCCTACTTGTGCCCTCTGGTTCCGCTCGTGCTTTATTCTAAAAGTATCACCTCCCTCTTATGAAGGATTGTTGCTGGACTCACCTGTAACAATCTTAGGTCTGATTGGACTCAGTGCACATGGCACATTTAGCCACGTAATCATTTGGTGTTCCCTAAACGGGCGTTTCATCCCTACCTGGGCCAAGTAGTAACACAGGTGTTGATTTTCAAAGACATATAATTCTTTAAGGCAGTTGGTAAGGACTTCCTCCAGTATTCCAAGGGACTTCAAATTTCTCCCACTTGAGACTACCACAAATGCCATATGGCATCTTTTCCTACCACTGATACTTACAACACCATGGGATGTGTTGGATTGTATGCACCAAACAGCAGAGCTGCTTGAACTGCAGCCCTTTCTTGCTCTGGGCCCCACTCAAAACTGTCATGAAGCATATGGGTAGAAGCAGTACTCCTAAAGTGTGGAATATGTTAGCTCCAGAACCTGAAGAGACCCACCAACTGTTGTGATTTCTTCTTCCTGGTGGAAGGTGTAAAATACACCAATTTGTCTTTTACTTTGGCCCTCGCCCTAACTGCTGGACTCCTAAAAATATACTGATGTTGCAGACTCCTAAATCTTCCTAGGTTAACCTCCTGCTTTGGCGTGTATGTATTTTAGCAAGGCTTCCAGCATCCTAGCCACCTCTTGCTCATTTGTCCCAGTCAGTATAATGTCATGGATGTAACGGAACAATGTGATAGTCTTTGGGATATTAAAATGGTCCAGATCTCTTTGTGCTATATTATGATAGACAGCATGAGTTAACATAGCCTTAGTTCAAAACTATAAACGTATGGTGTCATTTAGTTCATGTGAATGCGAACTGTTTCTCATTGGGTTAGAAAAGAACACATTCAACTTATCAGTGGCTTATACCATGTGTCTCAGGCTGAATAATCTCTAGCAAAGACACCACATCTGGCACAGAGGCTGTAATTGGGGCAGTTCATTGGTTGAGTTTGTAATAGTTTACAGTCATCATCTAGGATCCATTCATTTCCCCCAGGGGCTAGACTGGCGAATTAAATGAGATATGACGGGCCCGGCATTCTTTTACATCCCTAAAGTATTATACCTTTGGGGTGTGATATGGTTTTTCAGTTTTACTATCTTCGCTATGAGGGTGAGGAGCAGGTTCAGAAACTTCCACTTGGTTTTCCTCTCTATACTAGTTGCAACACCAAGAACCACTGCAGGGCTTTGGTCAGCTGCTAAATATGTTAATTCTGTTTCTTTTTTTCTTTTCTTTTTTTTTTTTGGCGGTACGCGGGCCTCTCACTGCTGTGGCCTCTCCTGTTGCGGAGCACAGACTCCAGACGCCCAGGCTCAGCGGCCATGGCTCACGGGCGCAGCCTCTCCGCGGCATGTGGGATCTTCCCGGACCGGGGCACGAACCCGTGTCCCCTGCATCGGCAGGCGGACTCTCAACCACTGCGCCACCAGGGAAGCACTGTATTTTTAAATTTATTTATTTTTGGCTGCATTGGGTCTTCGTTGCTGCCCATGCGCTTTCTCTAGTTATGGCGAGCGGGGGCTACTCTTCGTTGTGGTGCGCGGGCTTCTCATCGCGGTGGCTTCTTTTGTGGCAGAGCACGGGCTCTAGGTGCACGGACTTCAGTAGTTGTGGCGCGTGGGCTTAGTTGCTCCGTGGCATGTGGGATCCTCCTGGACTGGGGATCGAACCCGTGTCCCCTGAATTGACAGGCGGATTCTCAACCACTGCGCCACCAGGGAAGTCCCATTAATTCTAATTATACATTTAGACACCAGGAGAAGGACCAGTGCATGGGGTTATGCCTATCCACCTAGTGGATCCACTGGGAGTTGGACCTTGTCCAGGACTGATTTTATCGCCATATGCTCCTACTCTAATAGAGGAGACGTGATGATGTTTTAGACCTCCGAGTATTAGTGTCAGTTCAGACTCTGTACCCAACAGTCCTCAAAATCTGAGTATGCCCCCTTTCTCAATGTAAAGTTTCCAGAGTAAGTACCCATAGGACCCTTTGCAGAAGGATAGGGGACATCATTACCATGAATAAATTGCCACGGTGTTATAGGTTCTTTCATTCTGTGGATTTGGCCACCTCTTCAGTTATTGAAAACCTGGCTTAGATCCTGAAACTGGGTTAGGGCTTGTTAATTCTTTTGTGCATAACCACTCTCCTTAATTGATTCTCTTGTATTTTTTGGGGGGCTGTGCTGTGTGGCATGCGAGATCTTAGTTCCCTGACCAGGAATTGAACCCGGGCCCTTGCAGTGGAAGCACGGAGTCTTAACCACTGGACCACCAGGGAATTCCCTAATTTAGTCTCTTGGTACAAGCTGAATAGTACCCCTGTAGGATGCCCATCTAATCTTCCCCTAGTGACTCCATGTTCTGTTAACCATCTCTTTAACTCTGCACATCAAGACCCCCTTGGCTGCCATTCCTGCCTTGCTGGTCGTAACGATAATTATGACGCCCTGGCTTTTGGCAGTAAAATGCTCACCTGGCTTCTATATTTTGGGTCCTGTTATCCCCATTGTTATTTGTGAACCAGCTTCTCCTACTGTCATCCCAGGCCTATAGAGAAGAACCATCACTAAATTATGTTAGTGATGCTGTTCCCCTCACCCGAATACTCCCTGTGGCCTTGGTAAATTAAATAGTCTTCCAGTGGAACCTAATAAATTGGTGGGTCTTCCAGTTGCACATCTTTCAGTCTTCCTATTTCCCAGAGCTTTTGAATCCGATCCTTCACTGTCTGTCACAGCCATTCTGGCATTTCAACCTCAGTGTGAGTCATTACTTTTTCCATGTTTCTAGGAGCTGCCCTAGTGACAATTTGACGTTATCTCCTAGGGTTCTTACCAGGATGTTAAATTCTTCATCTCAAATAAGGATGCTGGAAGTGGGGAGATATTGGTCAAAGTGTACAAACTTCTAGCTATAAGACGAATAAGTTCTGGGGATCTATTGATAATAAACAACATGGTGACTATAATTAAGAGTACTCTACTATGTACTTGAAAAACGTTAAGAGAGTAGACCTTAAATGTTATCACCACAAAAAAGAAATGGTAATTATGTGAGGGGATAGTGGTTTTAACTAACCTTAGTGTGGTAATCATTTTGCAATATATATGCAAATATATATGTATCAAATTATCACGTTATACACCTTTAACTTACATATGTTATATGTCAATAATATGTTAATAAAACTGAAAAAACTTCTTAATCTTGGGAGAATGCTTCTCTGAGTAAACTCTTCTTGTCCAACTTTATGTTCTGGTGCTCTAAATTAACCACCTTTACAACCTAGTCCCACATGTACTTGCCAGGTTTTTGTTGTTATATACTGGTTAGACTTTGCAGCTTCCTTTAAGTTTAGCTCTTTTCTCTCTTATAAGGACCAGCACCTCCTTGGCTGGGTTCTGATGCCATTTAATCCTAATTACAGGTCTAGTAGATAAAAGGGGGCCTGGGGCTAGGTCCTGAGGAAAGCACATGTTTTGCAGGGCAGAGGCCTCTGAATTATCTTCTAGCACCTGGAGCTGGGACGGGTGGGATGGATGGAGATGATGGGTGGGATGTGGGTGGAGGTTGGAGGTTGGGGATATTAACTCTTAGTGGGGAGGAGGTCATTTGTAAATACTCAGTAGGTTAAGAGGAGTCTAGGGATCTTTGGGAATATCCACCAAGATGCCCACATTCCATCTGTCCCAGTCGTAGGTTTTCCCAGCCAGGTTTCTGACCTTTACACACATCTGCTTTGGTTGCACGTATAATTATGAAATTACTCTGACAACTAAATCCTGGGTTTGGTGCTTGCTTTCTCTGCTCTCCCCTTGTGGGAGATGAGAATTTTCTGTATACAGTTGAAGAGGTTATCTGGCTTTCACACTTGGCTTTCAGTGGACCGTTACCTTTTTTGCCTATTATCTATTGTAGAGCATCAGTAGGGTTTAGAACTACTAATCTAACTCCATTACCCTAATATTGCTATTTCCTACATGCTACTGCATTCCCTTCTACCAGTACTTCCTCCTAATTCGCCACCAGGAAAGTTTTAACAACTGGATTGCCACTTGGTGCTATCTGCATTCCACCTACCCATCGTCAGTGGTGGGTCCTCATTGCCAGGCAGTGAAGTGCTCTTGCTCCAAAGTTCCATCTTATTGCCCTTTTTTTTTTTTTTTTTTTTTTTTTTGCGGTACGCGGGCCTCTCACTGTTGTGGTCTCTCCCATTGCAGAGCACAGGCTCCGGACACGCAGGCTCAGCGGCCATGGCTCACGGGCCCAGCCGCTCTGCGGGATCTTCCCGGACCGGGGCACGAACCCGTGTCCTCTGGATCGGCAGGCGGACCCCCAACCACTGCGCCACCAGGGAAGCCCTTATTGCCCATTTTTTGAGACTACTCCTAGCACCAACTTTTGCAGGTTGGGCTTTCTGGAAGTTGGCATTGAGATTGAATTTGGGGTGCAAGATGTTTGTTAGCTATCAGTTCCTATTAAGGGCAAGGGGAGCAGGCAGTATTGAGCAGAGCAAGAAGTTGAACTGTGAAGTAGGCCTGACAAAACCTTGGCCAACGCAGTGGGGAAGTCTAGAGTTGTCCTAGGTCAAAATTGCTGGGCCTTTAAATACCTGCCTGGCTCAGTCACTGCATGTGGGCCACTCTAGAAAACATGATTTCTTAAGAGGTAGTTCTCTGCAGCTAAGGCAGAGCTTGCTGGAGCTGATAGCCGGAGGTGGTCTGCTGGCCATTCTCCTTGTTGCTGGGTCCTTCCTACCAGGGGGATATGGGTGATGCATTTTGTGTTTTTCGTAAGCTTCTAGGAATAGGATTGCCAGATTTAGCAAAGAAAAATATAGGATGCCCAGTTAAACTGAATTTCAGATTAACAACTAATACTTTTTTATTCTTTTATTTATTTATTTAAAAAAATTGTTTTAAGTTTATTTTTTGGCTGCGTTGGGTCTTCGTTTCTGCGCATGGGCTTCTCATTGTGATGGCTTCTCTTGTTGCTGAGCCCGGGCTCTAGGCGTGCGGGCTTCAGTAGTTGCGGCACACAGGCTCAGTAGTTGTGGCTCTCAGGCTCTAGAGCGCAGGCTCAGTAGTTGTAGCACACAGGCTTAGTTGCTCCAGGGCATGTGGGATCTTCCCGGACCAGGGCTCGAACCCATGTCCCCTACTTTGGCAGGCGGATTCTTAACCACTGCGCCACCAGGGAAGTTCCTACTTTTGTTAGTTTTGAATATTTCTAATACTTTTTAAAAGTATAAGTCTGTCCCATATATTGCTTTGTAGGCACTGAATAAATAGTAGCCATTATCATTGTAACCTGACTTTTTCCAAGGGTAAAGTTAGGACTAATGTTTAAAATTTCATTGGCTTTTGTCCCCACCTTCTTATGAAGGATCTGGGTACCCTCAAACTTTCCAGATAATCTTTCATATGTATTCTTAAAATAGAAACCTATTTCTTGCCAGATCCCTCTGTCTCATGTAAGACATTGCTGCTGTCCATTCAGGTCTCCTCTCCTGGTATACCACAGAGCTGCATGGTAGTTTGTGGTGAAATGGTGGATAATCCCTCCATTCCCTTAGTGATATATTCTATTAGAAGACTATCAAAGAGTGCCACCTGTGTTCCAGTGTCTTATAGTGAAGTGAAACAGTTTTTTTCAAATTTTGCTTAGAGGCCACTGCTCACTGCAGAAATCACTCATACTTTTGAAGGGTAAGTTTGGAAACCTGTATTGAGACTTACCCTTTTCCTTTGAACACTAAGTTTTTCTTAGTTCTTTGTGCCTCTCTATTTCTTCCTCCAGGCTGTGTTTTTCCCCCCCAGCGTGGTCCTCATGGCTTCATAATAGGCTTCTGGGTAGTGGGGACTAGAATGAGGTGATTTATGCCAGCTAGAACTTTAGCCAGGATTCAGATATGTTCCAGCATGCCCTATGACCTGGATTGGAGGGGCACCAGAAGTCATTTTGTGCTAAAAATCTTTTCCTGAAGAAAGGAGGGTTTTGAATTTGTGCAAAGCAAGCATGTGAATGGAATAGTGCATTGTCTGTCTCAGGTATTGGTTCCATGTCCTGGCTCAGTGGACTCATAGCAAGTTCTGGGGAGAGAAAGGCCGCATATGGTAACTGAAGAAGCTTTCATGAGACTCTCTAAGTTTATGGGTACAAGTAGCATTATTTGGGCTCAAGTGCCAAAATATGGCACAGAGTGGGAGCAAGGCTATTCTCTGACAGCTTAAAAATTGGTATAGAATCATTGGATAATAGCACCTTTGACAGACACAGCAGTCATTTCATGGTGGGTACCAGCAATATAGCAAAACCTGGAAACCCTTAAAGTAGATTTAAGGCAGTGAATATGTTGAGTGGAATGGGAGAGAAAGAATGACATGCACTCTAAGGTAAATGTATTTGAAAAACTGATTCATATTCACATTTGAAGCACTCTCTGTTGGAGAGTGCATTACAGATTTAATGTTGTCGTATTAGGTGATTATTAGGAGCTAATGTATTTGTGATGAGAATAACAAACGTGGACAGCAAAATTACCTTGTAGTATTATTGGAAGGAAAGCATTTAGATCATAGGTAAAATGCTGATAATAATTTAAAAGAACATGGAAATGGAGGTTTAAAAAATTTTTTAAAGTCATAGAAAATACATGTTCAGACTCCCTGGGACCTTAGACCCATTTTGAGAGACAGTATTATGCTCATTTCCATAGCCTCGGTCTAGCATAATATCCGAATCATAGTAAATGCTCTGTAGATATGAAGGAACAAATCCCTTTATGGTTCTCTTGATTAACATTGACTGTTAACTTTCTTGGCAGACTACTTATTTTTTGTCAGCTTAATTTGGACTGTGAGGGCTTTCCGATGTTTCTTCTCTCCACTATTTAGAAGTAGTAGGGTTTTATCCCCCTAAACTGAAGTACTTTAGAGAATTGTTCCCCTTTTCTGCCTTTTCCACCTTCTTTTACAATCTGGTTTAAATTGTTACTACTTGGGACTAAAAGAAGAGTCAAGAACCAGGTTATGTCTCATAACTCCTAGCCCAGTGGTCTTTGCACTCGGCTGTGCTACAAATCAATTCTGTGGAATTAGATCTGTCCCATCACCTCAAATATAAGTATCTGTGGATAGGAATATTATGCAAATTAATTATGCTTATATAATTAATATTATATAATAATTATATACATGTAACATATTGTCCTGAGCATGTGGAGTTGGTACTTGCCCACTTTGTGTCAATAGGACATATCTATGAATGAATTGCTTTGCAAATACCGTGTCTTACTATTTGGTAATCTATATACCTTGGTCACCTTTTCTGATGTTGATGAAATGGTGGGCCTTTTATCCAACACTGAGATATAGTCTGTGACCCTAAAGCAGAATTTGTTTTCTTTTTTTTTTCAGCTAATTGGTTATTATAGCAGTTGAACCCACATCCTTGTTTTAATTAGCATAATGTTTCTCAGTTATGTTTTAAGTGGCTTAGATATTTGATCCTAAAATATCATTGCAGGAGAAGATAAAAATGTGGAGATATGAAAAAGTCTGTGAACATGAGGCTATTAAAATGTTATATATGTGTTCAATATGTCTAAGACTTAAAGCAAAACATAGCAATCGTTTATTTGGAGGAGTAGAGGTGCAGAGTTTATCAGTGTCATCCCACTGATGGCATGAGAAGAAAGGTCTTAGGCAGTCAGCTGGCTGGAATTAAGGGCCACATCGGCACGATGAGAAAATTTGCTGAAAACAATGACGTGTGAGATGAAATGATCATTTCCTGACAATTATGAAGTTAGGATAGATAGTGTGGGAAGTGTAAGGGTTACAAAGAGGATTAGGTGTAAGAATAATAAGGCAGAGTGGGAGCACAGCTTTTAGTGCAGATGGTAATGTAATATATTGTGGCTATATTGTAGGGCACATTAAAACTGGCTAAAGAGATGATTATAAAGCTGGTAGAAATGAATATTTTTCAAATAATCTTTATAAAGAATGGGTATTACCCTTTTATCAAAATTAGGAATTGTTGACTCATTTATGAAATAAAACACACTTGACCATATTAAAAAAATGAGTGGATGTAATAGAGATTTATAGGTGCCTAAGTGAAGTGTTTGTACCTGTTTTGAGTAGATCTGTATAAGTAGTAGAGGACTAAGCATTGTACTCTCTTTTATTTATTTATTTATTTTATTGGAGTATAGTTGCTTTACACTGCTGTGTCAGTTTCTGCTGTACAGCAAAGTGAATCAACCACATGTATACATATATCCCCTATTTTTAGATTCCCTTCCCATTTAGGTCAATACAGAGCACGAAGTAGAGTTCCCTGTGCTATATAGTAGGTTCCCATTAGTTATCTATTTTATACATAGTAGTGTATATATGTAAATCCCAATCCCCCAATTCATCCCATCCCCTTTTCCCCCTTGGTATACATATGTTTGTTCTCTACGTCTGTGTCTCTATTTCTGCTTTGCAAATAAGATCATCTATACCATTTTTCTAGGTTCCACATATATGTGTTAATATATGATATTTGTTTTTCTCTTTCTGACTTACTTCACTTTGTATGACAGTCTCTAGGTCCATCCTTGTCTCTGCAAATGACACAATTTCATTCCTTTTTATGGCTGAGTAATATTCCATTGTATATATATACCATTCCATTGTGTATATATATATATGTGTGTGTATATATATATATATATACACACACATTCAATATATACATATAATATATATATATATATTCCAATTTATATATATATATATATATATCTTTCTTTTTTTTTACATCTTTATTGGAGTATAATTGCTTTATAATGTTGTTAGTTTCTGCTGTACTACAAAGTGAATCAGCTATATGTATGCATATACCCCCATATCCCCTCCCTCTTGAGCCTCCCTCCCACCCTCCCTATCCCACCCTTCTAGGTCATCAAAAAGCATTGAGTTGATCTCCCTGTGCTATGCAGCAGCTTCCCACTAGCCATCTGTTTTACATTTGGTAATGTATATATGTCACTGCTACCCTCTCACTTCATCCCAGCTTCCCCTTCCCCCTCTGTGTCCTCAAGTCTGTTCTCTATGTCTGCGTCTTTATTCCTGCCCTGCCACTAGGTTCATCAGTACCAGTTTTTTAGATTCCATATATATGCATTAGCATATGGTATTTATTTTTCTCTTTCTGACTTACTTCACTCTGTATGACAGACTCTAGGTCCATCCACCTCACTACAAATAACTCAATTTCATTCCTTTTACTGACTGAGTAATATTCCATTGTATATATGTGCCACATCCTCTTTATCCATTCATCTGTCAGTGGACATTTAGGTTGCTTCCATGTCCTGGCTATTGTAAATAGAGCTGCAGTGAACATTGAAGTACATGACTCTCTTTGAATTATAGTTTTCTCAGGGTATATGCCCAGTAGTGGGATTGCTGGGCCATATGGTAATTCTATTTTTTAGTTTTTTAAGGAACCTCCATAGTGTTCTCCATAGTGGCTGTATCAATTTATATTCCCACCAATAATGCAAGAGGGTTCCATTTTCTCCACACCCTCTCCAGCATTTATTGTTTGTAGATTTTTTTGTACTCCTCTCTTTTGGTAAGCATTTCTTGGGATAGCTTGGCCTAAAAAAAAGTAAACAGATTGTTGAGCAAGTTGGGTAGAGTGCAGAAGAAAATGCAATATTCTTGATTAAATTGGCAGTGACACCATAGCACAGGGATTTATATATTTGAAAATTTCTCCCGTAAATTTAATAACTTCGTAATATACCTGTACTGCCTACAAACAAGTACTCCATATTAAGAAGTCTGAGTGATCCACACTAATTGCTGCTGTTAAAACATGCTTCAGCAATGTATTTATTCCCAGAAACATTCTAATAATAAAATGTTAGGAGGGATAGCTTTCTGCTGAAATTAAAGACCACTCTCCTATGGAGAGCATATTTGTACCCGAGAGGACTGCCTGGTTCCTTAACAAAACAGGCACTCAGTCATGCTTATTGAGCAAATGTGTGAATGAATGAGAATTGCACACAATGGGTAATCCTGTAAAAAGGCTGGCAAGAGTCATGCAAGTGAAGTCATTTAAGGGATTTTAGGAAGGCCATTCTGCTCCAGTTCATTATCCCCATGATTATTATCATATTATCTAAAATTGCATATTTGAGGTTCTTGCTGTTGGGTTAAGGCACTGCTTTATATAGGATTCCTTATTTAAATGAAAAAAAAGTCAGAAAAAGGTAATAAATTATCTATTACACAGCACACAGATTTATACATTAGAAAATTTACACCATAAAAACTGAAGGGAAGTAATGAGGGTGAGGTTAGGGGTTTGGTCAGAGGGAGGGAGAGATAGCTTAAGTTTTTTTGGTGGGGAGAAGAAAGGAATTTCCTAGGAGGTCTGGCCCTGTTTGTTACCTTAGGTAGGTGGCATGAAAATTTGTTGCTCTTAATGGGAAGAGAAGGAGTGAAAGAAACTAATTAAAGAGAAAGATCTAATTTGTTATTCTTATATTAGAGAGGAATCCATGTTTTTATACAAACTGAAGGGAATGGCCACAGGAGATTTCTTGAATAAGGCTTCATGTTTTATACCATGTAACTTGATACTCTGGCCATAAGAGACTGGTACCAGGGATTGATGCTATTGCCAAGACACCCACCTGGCTGTCTATTGGGTGACCTGACTGGAATAGACACTCACTGTTGAGTGGTAATTAGACCAGGTGAGGAGCGTCTCCCTCAGGAGTTTTGAATTCTTGACAAACAGAAACAGAGTCAGTAGAGGGAAAGGTAGACAGACATTGAATCATAAGAAGTAGTTAGTTCATTAAACAAATATTGAATATTCACTATGTACCAGACACGGCTCTAAAGTGCAGAAGATGCAATAGTGAACAAAAGTTTACCTTCATGGGCTTACCTTCTAGTTGGGAAGACTGGCAATGAATAAAGAATAATTATAGAATAATTTTTGGGGTAGTGATAAGTCCAGAAAGAAAAATGAATCAGAGAAGGGAACAGAGTCCTTTTTTTAGGGTGGTTGAGGAAGGCCTCTCTTAGGAGGCACAGTTGGCCCTCCATATGCATGGACTCCCTAGCCTTGGAGTCAATCAACCGCTGCTGGAACATATTCAGAAAAAAATCCCAGAAAGTTCCAAAAGTAAAACCTGAATTTGCTGCATGCTCAGCAACTATTTACATGGCATTTACATTGTATTAGGTATTGTAAGTAATCTAGAGATGATTTAATGTATAAGGGAGGATGTGTATAGATTATATGCAAATACTACACTATTTTATTTAAGGGATTTTAGCACCTGGGTTTTTTGGTATCTGAGGGGGTTCTGGAACCAATCTCTTGACGATACCAAGGTATGACTGTAGTTGAATAGAGAGAAATCTAGATGACATGAAGGTGAGTGCCATGAGAGCATCTGGGGTAAGAGCATTTATAGGCAGACAAAATAGCATGCGGAAAAGCTTTGAGGCAGGAGTATGTTTGTAATGTTTGAGGAACAGCTAGAAGGCCAATGTTATTGGAGCAGTGGGAGATAGATAATGAGTTTGGTAGCTAATGAGATTGGGACATATCCAGGAATCAAATTATATAAAGCCTTACAAACCAAGGCGAAGCACTTTTGTTTTATATTAAATGTGATGGGAAGCCGTAAGGCAGTTTTGAACAGGAAAATGACATGATACGATACCCACTTTAAGAAGAACCTGGGCTGTTGTAGGGGAGAACTGACTGGGGGAGAAAGTGGAAATAGGCTGATGGGTTAGGAGGGGATTGCAGTAGGCTAGGAGAGAGATTATGGTGGCTTGAAATAGAGTATTAACTGTGGAGGTCACGAGAAGTTGTTGTATTAAGGCTGTGTTTTGAATCTAGAGCAGTCAGGATTTGCTAATGGTTTTGTCATAGTGTGTGAGAAAGAGGAGACTGAAGGATGGCTTCAAAGATGGCAGAGTAACTGTAAGACAGGCAATACATACTTGAGATGGAGATCATTAGATGAGTACGTTATCAGGGCCGCTAGTTGGTTACTAGAGCTGCTTTGGGGGCTTTAAAACTGCTGTTGTATCCTGAACAACAAGGAGCTATTTTTGCACTTCTCCATATTGTCTCGTTGTATAGCAGCTGAATCAGTTTCCTGAGTTTTCTTTCTTCCCCCATGATTTTTGCAGTAAATCTGTATCATCTTGGTACATCTATATTCCATGCAACATGAAAGACCCTAATATAGTTTTGCTGAGCACTCCCCAGGTTCACATAAATATTGTTGATGTTTAATAATGCTTAATACAATATCTTGACAGCATTATCAAGCATTATTTTATTATTATTATTATTTTTGTGGTACGCGGGCCTCTCACCGTCGTAGCCTCTCCCGTTGCGGAGCACAGGCTCCGAACGCGCAGGCTCAGCGGCCATGGCTCATGGGCCCAGCCACTCTGTGGCATGTGGGATCTTCCCGGACTGGGGCACGAACCCGTGTCCCCTGCATCGGCAGGTGGACTCTCAACCACTGCGCCACCAGGGAAGCCCTATTATTATTTTTTAATATTTATTTGTTTATTTGACTGCACCAGGTCTTAGTTGCGGCACACAGGATCTTCAATGTCGTGTGCAGGACCTTCGTTGCGGCATGCGGGATCTTTAGTTGCGGCATGTGGGATCTAGTTCCTTGACCAGGGATCGAATCTGGGCCCCCTGCATTGGGAGCACGGAGTCTTAGCCACTGGATCACCAGGGAAGTCCCTCAAGCATTAAGCTTTAATTGTAAAAAACTTTGGTTTATTCCTAATGTTTCTTAATAATGGTTTTACAAAGCAAAATTTAAACTGTTTGAAATTTTAAAAAATAACCTGAAGAAAGGGATGCCGTGACCTTTTCCAAAATTATTTAGTTATTTGAATAGTAGTATATTCAATATCCTCACAACAGAGTAACCTCCTTGAGAACTGGAACTATATTTGTTCTCTACTATATTATTTAATGCTTTGCCTAGTGCCTGACAAATAGAAGTACAACAAGTCTTATCTTGAGGAATGAATGAATTGGTGTATGCCTATATTTCATCTGTACTGTTTAATTTATATAGGGAGCCTATCATTTTTTTCCTGGGGTATTCTGACAAGTTTAGTGGTTTGGCACAAAACTTCTTTACGCTCAATGTAGTAACTGATTTAAAAAGGCTGTATAACTACAGAGGGTAGATTTCAACTTGTAGGAGTTGAGCCAGAAACTTACTTATTTGGGTTTAAAATGTAGATGTCATTTGTTTACTTGAACTCCCCCCACCCCAGTTTTGTGTGTTACATAAAAATAAGCATAACTAGAACAAGGAGAGGTTATTTTTGTTAACATCTGTGTACAAATTATTAGCACTGCTAATTCAAGAGCTCAATCATTGGCATGATACCTGTATCACCACCAGAGGCAAGCTTTCTGAATCTAACAGTAAATAAATGACTTTGAATAATTTTAAAAGGAAACAAAAATGTAAACATTTTTTTCCCAAAGCTAGCTCATTGGTTCAAAGCTAGCCCATTTATAAATGAATATTTTTAAAATGTGCCATTTTTTTTCTAAATTACAGTTTTCCTTTCATATAAAACAAAAATAGATATCCATGAACAGTAGTTGTTATGAAAACAGAATTTTAGTGGATGTACCAACATAATTAGAAAAAAATACAGAAAGATTTTCAAACAAATTCAATCCTCAAGACAAGAAACTAACTTTTGTGAAAAATGGAAACCTACCACCAGCCACATCTGTCAATGAAATGTTTTGTAGACAGGCTTGGGATAAAGTAGGCTGTGAAGATTCAAATTGAACTTGTAAAGGTATGGTGAGTTAAGAATATAAAAAGTGCTATGTGGAGTTGGCCCACAATTTTTCTTGCTCACTATTTATTAGTAGAACCAAGGGGTAGGTTATAGGAAGGAAGGCTTTCTTTTCCTTATATCAGTCTCAAAAGGTTAGATTTAAAACATTGCAAATTTTCTTAAGTCATTATGACTCAATCATATTGCACTTTAAATAATTTTGAAGTTATTTACATGGTCTGTACTTCCTTGGGAGTAATAAATTTCATGTTGCTGCCTCTTACTGTTGTAATATTCTTTTTTTTAAAAAAATCAGTTATTCATTGTTGCCATGAAAGAAAATGTCTACCCCATCTTATACTTTGCCTCCTCTGTCTTGGCAGTAAGGTTATACTTTGTATTGACCTTGAAATCTTTTTTTTAAAAAAGATTTATTTATTTATTTATTTTTATTTATTTTTGGCTGTGCCGGGTCTTAGTTGCGGCACACGGCCTCTTCGCTGAGGCATATGGGATATTTCTTTGCAGCGTGCGGGCTTCTCTCTAGTTGTGGCATGCAGGTTTTCTCTTCTCTAGTTGTGGCGTGTGGGCTCCAGGGCGCATGGGCTCTGTAGTTGTGGCGCTCGGGCTCCAGAGCGTGTGGGCTGTGTAGTTTGCGGCAGGCGGGCTCTAGTTGAGATGTGCAAGCTCAGTAGTTGTGGCGCGCAGGCTTAGTTGCCCCACGGCATGTGGGATCTTAGTTCCCTGACCAGGGATTGAACCTGCATTTCCTGCATTGTAAGGCGGATTCTTTACCACTGGACCGCCAGGGAAGTCCCCTTGAAATCTTATATAAATGGATTACCAATTTTCTTATTTCTAGAAATATTACCATAAGCAAAGTTGGTGTTACTGACTTATTATCACTTGAACGTGGTCATGTGAACATTTTTTCTCTACATATATTTTATTATGACAAAATAGATATGAAATTCAGCATTTTAATCAATTTAGTATCCAATTAAGTTATATTTAGTGCATTTACAATGATGTACACATATCATAACTCTCTAGCTTCAGAATATTTTCATCACCCCGAAAGCAAACCACATACCCATTAAACAGTCACTCCCCATTGCTCTCTTCTCACAGACTCTGGCAACCACTAATCTGCTGTCTGCCCCTATGGATTTGCCTGTTCTGGATATTTCATATAAATGGAACCATGCAATATGTGGCCTTTTGTGTTTGGCTTCTTTCAATACTTCTTACATTTAGCTATTTGTTTTCTATGTGTCATATATTTTGTTTCTCAGTTCCTCCATTACTAGCTTCTTTTGTGTTTAATTGATTTTTTCTGGTATACCATTTTGATTCCTTTCTCACTTTTTTTTTCTGTATTTTTTAGTCATTTTCTTAGTGGTTGCCATGGGGATTCAAATTTATAACAATCTAGTTTGAATTATTACCAATTTATTTTTGATAGTACACAAAAACTATACTATTATACAGCTCCATCCCCCTTCATGTTTGCATTGTCCTGTGCCTATACATTATGTCTGTTAACATAGATTTATAATTATTGTTTTATGCATTTCTGTTTTAAATTATATTGGAAACAAAAGCAATTATATGCATAAAAATTATATTTTATGCATTTCTCTTTTAAATTATATTACAAACCAAAAATACAATACCACTAGTTTTTATGTTTACCTATGTAGGTACTTTTGCCAGTGTTCTTATTTCTTCATATGAAGAAATAAAAGTAACTGTTTAGTGTTCTTTCATTTGTGCCTGAGAGAACTCCCTTTTAACATTTCTGGGGCTGATCTAGTAGCAGTGGACTCCCTCAGTTCTTCTTTATCTGGAAATGCTTTAATTTCTCCTTTATTTTTGAAGGAGAGTTTTGCCAGATATAGAATTGTGGTTAACAGTATTTTTTTTTCCTTTCACCACTTTAAATAGCTCATCCCACTGCCTCCTGGCCTCCATGGTTTTTGATGAAGAAATTGGCTGTTATTCTTACTGAGCCTTCCTTACTTATGGCAAGTTGCTTCCGTCTTGATGCTTTCAAGATATTTTCTCTGATTTGTCATTTGACAGTTTGATGATAATGTGTCTTAGTATGATCTCTTTGAGTTTATGTTACTTGGAGTTTATTGAACTTCTTGGAAGTGTACATTCATGTCTTTCATCAAATTTGTGAAGTTTTCAGCCAATATTTCTTAAAATATTCTTTCTTTCTCTATTCTCCTTCTGACATTCCCATTTTGTGTATGTTGGTATGCTTGATGGTATCCCATTAGTCTTTTAGGCTCTGTTCTTTTTCTTCATTCCTTTTACTTTCTTCTTTTCAGGGTGTAATTTCAATTGTCCCATCTTCAAGCTCACTGATTCTTCCTTCTGCCTGCTCAAATCTGCTGTCGAACTTCTCTTGAGTTCAACCAGAGGAGCTATTGTACTTTTCAGTACAATACTGTATGTATTGTTTAACTATTGTACTTTTACAGCTCTAGAATTTCTATTTGATTCCTTTTTGTACTTTTTATCCCTTTTTTGATATTCACTGCAGAATCATAAATTATTCTCCTGATTTCTTTTAGTTTCTTTGTCCTGTTTCCTTTAGCTGTTCAATATATGTAAAACACTAACTCAAAGTTATTGTCTAGTAAGTCTGGTATCTATGTTGCCTCAGGGATGGTTTCTTTCGATTTCATTTTTTCCTGTGAGTGGGCCATACTTTCCTGTTTATTTGTATGCTTTTAATCCTGAACATTTGAATGTTGTGATATGGTGACTCTGGAAATAAAAGTCTCCTTCCTCCCTTGGGATTGCTGTTGTTGCTTTTTGAAGGCTACAGCCAACTCTTTAACGACTTTTCCAAACCATTTTTGCAAAACAAAGTATCATGCAAGCTCTTGTCATGCACAATCTTGAAGTCTCTGTTTCATTATCTCCATGGTCAGCCAATGATCTGGCAAAGACTTCCTTCAAAGCTTGGATCCAATAAGAAAAGAAATAAAAATATGTTCTGACCTTAGATTCTTTTGACAGACGCTTCTTGGGAAGCTGATTTAGGTCAATGGGGTTGAAATAATAGCCAGCTTCTGTGCTAGTCCCCTGGGAGGATACTACCAGGCAGATAAAAACACTTACCACAATTTTTGGAGGACAGGATCCCTGTTGCCCCCCTTGGCAACATCCAGCTGCATCAAGAATATGGGCTATATGGGTTATATGGTGGAGGGATAGGTGGTAGGAGCTGCTATGCAAAACACTGAAATTCACAAAAATTTATCAGCCTCTTTCTTCATCAAGCACTCCCCTGAACACTACAAGTGTACCTAGACTCTGGAGTTTCCCAGTAATTGATTTTGACAGCTTTTACCAGCTCAGTAGTTGACTCCATGGAGGGATTGATTCTTGGAGCTTACTACTTTGCCATCTTCTGTTACATCACCCTGGGCCATGTTTTAAAATTCATCATGCTAATTTTCTCTTACTTGGTGCATTTGGATCATTTACACTTAATGTAATTATTGATATGATCTGTTATTTTATTGATTGTTCTTTCTGTTTTTCATGATTTTGTTTCACTTTTCTTGCTTTTATGTTTGTTACTTGAATTATTTAGAATTTCATTTTAACTTATCTTTAGAATTTTAAAATGTGTTTCTCTGTATATATTTTTAAATGGTCATTCTAAGCACTATGTATACATGACTTACTGCAGTCTTACTAGTGTCAACATTTACTTCCATTTAGGTCCCTTTATACTCTCCCTTTATAACATAATTGTTTTAAATATTTTCCTTCATATACATTGAGAACTACATCAAACAATATTATAATTTTTGCTTTAACTGTCTAACATAATTTAGAAAACCCAAGAGGAGAAGGATAGTCTATTATGTCTACCCATATTTTTGCTCTTTCTGCCATTCTTTCTTAATTTCCTATGTTCAAAGTTTCCTTCTTTTATCATTTCCTTTCTGTTTGAAGAGTTTCTGTTAGCCATTCCTTTTGAGTAGGTCTTCTGGTGACAAATTCTCTTTCTTTCATCTGAGAATGTCTTGATTTTCCCTTCATTTCTGAACGATATTATAACTGAGTATAGGATCTTGGGTTGACAGATTTTCTATAAAACTAAAACTGCTCTAAAAAGCCTATTTAAAAAAGGACACAGGAGATTGTTATTAAACCAAAGAACTACTTCGAAAATTGTTAACTGGAGAGCAATGCTTAAGTATTTATTCTGTCTTTCCTGTAGGAACTATATTTCTGGGTAACCAAATTAAAAGGGAAAGCTCTGTTTTAAAAAATAATATCACAGTTAAAAGAGAAAGTTCTATTTTTTCAAAATAATGACATAAGTTTAGAAAAAAAGCTAGAATTAGAAAATTACCATTTCACAATCCCTAATGAAATTATTGTTTCAGACAATGAGTATTGGTGTTAAAACTGTTAGATGAATGGTTGAAAATGAGCTGGAGACTTGAATGGTGCTAAAGTAATATCAAAGAGATTCCCTTTTGAAAACAAGGACAATATACAATGGAGGAGTAGCATTGTCACCACCCTAATGAAGTGCTAATCTGGGAAATCAGTTATATATCTCCAGTTGTGATGCAATATGAACCACAGAGTCTCACTTGTAATGTATTTTAGCCACAAATGTTTAATTTGAATCCAGACAAATCTTTAGATCTAATTTCCAGTTGTTTTTTTTTTTGCGGTACGCAGGCCTCTCACTGCTGTGGCCTCTCCCGTTGTGGAGCACAGGCTCCGGACGCGCAGGCTCAGTGGTCATGGCTCACGGGCCCAGCCGCTCCGCGGCATGTGGGATCCTCCCGGACCAGGGCATGAACCCGTGTCCCCTGCGTCGGCAGGCGGACTCTCAACCACTGCGCCACCAGGGAAGCCCCCAGTTGATTTTTTTTCAGGAAATTCAGAGGATAGATAATAAACTAAATAATATCACAAGGAAGCAATCAGATAAATCTAGAAGATGAGACATTATGTGGGATAGATGTCCCAATTACTTCAACCAGTTGCTGTCATGAAAAGTGAAATGTTTAAAGTTTCAAGTTAGTGGCTGATGCAGTAAGAGGTCCTGGGTTGGATCCTGTTTTGGATAAAGCAGCTGTAAGACATTTTGAGAGCAAGTTGAGCGGGTGGTTCATGAACTGAATATTAGATGATACTAAGGGATTTCTATTATGTTTGTGAAAAATGTTATCTTGGATATATAGAAAAGTCTAATTATATTAAGATAGTGTGGCACAGAGATAAATTGACTGATAGAATAGATTAGAGAATATAGAAACTGACTGAGGCATATGTGGAAGCTTGATATAATACCAGTAAGATATTTCTTATCATAAGAAAAAAAAGTTTATTAAATAATTGGTCCTGAAAAAAAAAAATAAAAAAAAAAAAAAAAAAAAAAAAAAAGAAATTGGATCTCTGCCTCATATCATATTTAAAAATCAGTTGACATAAAAGACAAATGTGAAAGGCAAATGTGCATAAAAGACAAATATTAAAGGCATATTAAATTTCTAAAATAAAATATAAGACAACGTCCTTATGGCTTTGGTACAGGGAATAATGTTTTTAAATGTAACTGAAAAATGGTAACCATATATACAATAAAATATTAATAAGTTTGATTGTAATAAAATTAAGGACATTAAAAAAAGTGAAAAGACAAACTGTATCCTGGGAAAAGATATACAGAAGACATAAAATTGGCATAGCGTTAGTATCAAGAGCATGCAAATAATTTTTATAATTCAATAAGAAAAGATAAAATATTTGAAAAAATAGATGGTGAACATTTTAGAGGATATATGAATGGCAAGTAAACCTACGGAAAAACTGCTGAATCTCATTAGATTATGTCATTGTAATATATATCACAACAATATATCACTGATTACAATGAGATTGTATTTTATACCAGTTAGTTTGGTAAGATTAAGCTTGGCAATTCAAAATGTTGGCAGTATGTGGAGTAATAAGAACTTTTATATACAGCTGGTGAGGGTGTGAATCATTTCACTCCTTTTGGAAAAAGCTTTTAAATTCAAAATTGAACGCATGCATATCCTACAACCCACCTATTCCATCTAGGTATAGGTTTTACATAAACTCTTGCACCAGTATACCAGCATACATGAACAGAAATATTTATGTAACATTGTAATAGCACAAAAATGAAAATGAGCCAATTGTTATTTGACATACGAATGGATTAAGAAACTGTCATAGTTACACAGCACAAATGAATGTAGTACAACTTCACATAATAATATGGACGGATCTTAGAAACCTGATGTTGAATGAAGAAATCAAGCCATAGAAGACTATATGCAGTCTGATGCCATTAAAAAATAATTCTTTAAAAAGGCAAAACTAAATAATACATGGTTTAGGGATCCATGTACACCTGGGTACAACTTGTCCCCGATGCAGGGGACACGGGTTCGTGCCCCGGTCCGGGAAGATCCCACATGCCGCGGAGCGGCTGGGCCCGTGAGCCATGGCCGCTGAGCCTGCAGCGTCCGGAGCCTGTGCTCTGCAACGGGAGAGGCCACAACAGTGAGAGGCCCGCGTACCGCAAAAAAAAAAAAAAAAAAGATACTTTAGACTTTATGGTGGCTGTCAATTTCTAATTGTGTCAGGGTACTGAAGAATATTAGATTAGCAAACAAAACAAAACAAGGGATGAAGAGATCGTGTGTGTGTGTGTGTGTGTGTGTGTGTATGCACATCTGCTTGTGTGCTGGTTCTAAGCAAAACTGTAAAGTAGGCACAATTAGTGTTACATGATTCTCCCCCATTCCTCCATCAGTTTTTAGAATTTGTTTACAATTTGTATTAGATTCTAGTTTATTCTTCCCGGGTTTCTTTTGCAAGTTAGGCAAATGCATGCACACACACACACACATTCTTGTGTCTCCTCCTTTCTTATGAAAAGGGTAGCATGTTTTGTGTCTTGCTTTTTTCACATAACATATCCTGGACCTTACACCATGGTAGTACAGCAAGCTCTTCTTCCTTCCTTTTTTGTGGCTGGATGCTATCAATCCATTTTATGGATGTACTATAGTTTAGTTAACCTGTCACTTCTAAAGGGTATTTGAATTGTTTTCAATTGTTTGGTATGACAAATAATACTGATTGGATAACCTTCTGCTGTGTTGTTTTGTATTTCTTGAACTTTATCTTCAGGGAAGATTGCCAGAAGTGGAACTGCTGGGTTAAAGGGTAAACAAATCTGTAATATTTTTTATATTACCAACTTCTCAATAGAGATCACATCATTTTGTATTCCAGCCATAAAATGTTTGAGAGTGCCTGTTTCTCTATAGCCTTGGCAACAGGGTGTATTGTCAGAGTTTTGGATTTTTGCCAATATGATAGGTTAAAAAATGGACCTTGGTGTGGTTTTTTATATTTTTCTTATGGGGTGGTAGAGTATATTTTAATTTGCTTAAGGGTTATTAGCAATTTTTCCTGTTTTTCTGTTAGATTTTGGTCATTTTCTTTGTTCTGGGCTGTCTTTGTAGATATCTATATGCACACATACATATGTATATATTTTTGCCATGCAAATTTACTTTGTATTTATAAAGTCAAACTTGTCAATCTTTTATTTTATTTTATGGTTTCTGAATTTTAAATCATAGTTAGAAAGGCTTTCCCATTCCCAGGTTATAAAGGTATCCAACCATAATTTCTTCTAGTACTTATATGCTTTCAATTTTTATATTTAGACTTCTGAGCCATTTGGAGTTTATTCTGTACTGATCCAATTTTATCTTCTTCCAAATGGTTATCCAATTGTCCCAGCATCATTTATTAAAAAGTCCCTTTCCCCAATCATTTGAGATGTCACTTTAATGATATACTATAATTTGCTATGTACATGGTTCTATTTCTAGACTTTGTAGTAATCTGTTCTATTGGTCTATTTATGTGTCAGTAAATTATAGAGGCTTTGTGGTGTTTTTAAGATCTGATGAGGCTAGCTATTCCCACCCGTATTACTTTTCTCTACGTGTAAACTTTAGAATCAACATATCTAGATCCAAGAATTTCGTGGGTTTTTTTTTGAGATTGTGTTAAATTAAACTTTAGGAGAATTGATAATCCCAAGAACAAGATATATCTTTCTGTTGCTCACATTTATTTTTATATATTTAATGAGAGTTTCATAGCCTTCTACATGTAGGTTTGCACATTTGTTTTTCAGTGTAGGGGTTTTCTATTATCTTCTAATTGGTTTTAATTTGTATATGAAAGCTCTTGATTTATGGGTTAATTTTCTACCCTGGTATCTTACAGAATTAACTTGTAGTTTTCCCATTGATTTTCTTGAGTTTTCCAGTTATATCACCATGTTATCTGAAAATAATTTTCTTCTTTCTTTCTAATTCTTGTTTCTTTATTTTTTATTTGATTGAGTTGGATAAAATTTCCAATACAGTTTATATAGTAGCGGAGAAGTTTTTCAACTTCTTCAAGGCTCCTTCTATGCCCCACCAGACCTGGACAGCCTCTTTGCACCAGGTCTTTCTCATCCATCTTCATGTCCATCCCAATCAAAATATGCTTTCTTTTGGCACACTTACTTGAGTGCCCTGCTTTCCCTTCTGATTTGCAACTTTGTAAATGAGGAAAATTCCCTTGTATTCAGTTTTAGTACTTCATCAGGCACTTTAAACCCAATTCCTATTTTTTTTTTTAGTAGAAGTGGGCAAATAAATAGTCCTTTTCAGTATGAAAAAATTTCCTATGTTTTAATACCGCTGTTAAAATATCACTGTTCCTACCATACCGTAAGATAATATATGTTTTCTATGGGCAGTTAAGATACAATTAATAAAGTATGATTACTATCTCTTATGGTTCTTGGCTAAACTTTAATCTCTCTCTTCTGTTTTGTTCCAAGCATTATGCCAGCTGGCTAAGTGGCTTTAATGTCTAAAGTAGCCACACTGTATCATTGGTGTGAACTTCTTTAGTCTATAGAAGGTTGAATAGGATGCAGAACTATGGGACAAATCTTAGGAAGGTTGAACAAAAATGAGATGAGTCTTACTATTGGGAATAGTAAGATAATTTAAGATCAAATATAATTTTCTCTTTTAAATGTTTAAACTCAAATGTGAGTAGCATAACATGTTTTTACTCTTCATTAATTTTTCTGAAAAAAGCATATTTTACTCTGAAATTTTATCACAATACACTATATACCAAATACATGTTTGACTCAATATGACTCTTTCGATATATGAAAAGAATATGAAATATCAATCCCAAACAACCTGAAGTCTATACCAGAGATGGCAAATAAGTCTCATTTCATGTCAATTTTAATTGACTGGCTTAGAAGATTATGTTAAGAATGGTTCTGAAGTTACATTTGGGTTCTGTGGAAAGAGTGTTGTGATGTCTGCCAAGGGCAGGGATGGAGAAATAGTGGCATATATGCATATTTCAAATATGCATATTTGAAATATCTCATCTATGCTTCAAAACTCCGAGCATACACGTGGGCACTTATGAACTATATTTTAGAAAATAGCTTTTAAATCTATGTTTAAAAATAAATTTATTGTCTGTAAAGAAATCTCATGTATATTTTAATGTGTCCAAGTCTGAATTTCTAAAGGCCATCTTTTTCTATGGTTTAGACATGAAAATCACTGAACAGTTATGAAATACCTTGTAGATCATTCATATGGATGGTAGTGTAGTTGATCTCTGCCATGTGGGAACGATGGCAAACTATTAATCAAAGCCTTCACAAATTGTCATTCATTACCTTGGGATCAAGCCCTCAGCTCAGCAGACATAGAACCTTAATTTTGTCATTAAATTCAATCCATATGTCATCCATGACTCATAGTAACCAAACTCATAGAGTATATTTGTTAATTTGTCCTGAGAACTTTACTGGAACATGTACTAAAAAACCCTAGTCAGGCTGATTAGCTCAAGATGCTTGTAGTCAAGTTACTTGGGAAGCCAAATCTTAACCCAAATATCAAATTATTGATTTATAATAAGATATATAACTGCCGTTAGAACTAGAATGAATACTCAAATCTACACACCTACATGGGAATTAAAGTCATAATGTTCTTTTCTGAGCACTAATTAGAACAAAGGGAGTTTGACATATTTTATTGGTCTTTTCAGTGAGTTTTGTTTGGCCCAAACAGATTCTCCCATGTACAAGTGCTTGCAAGAGCATTGCCAAAGTGTAGCTTTCTGAGACTTCCTTATCTGTGTATTTGATTGGCCAATTCCCCTTTTGACTGACATATTTAATAAAGCATGGTAATATAATTGCTCACATAGCAGCCAAGTCTTTTAGGCCCGGCTTCCATTTGCTTTTTAAGGTAACTTTGCATCTCTACTCTTGCCTATTAGGCATTCAGAGTTTTACACCCACAGGACAATCTTATTTCTCTAATTTCCATGTTCTTGTGGGAAGCCTCACTATCTCATAAGTACTTAGAATACATCTTACTAAAGAATTGTATTTAGGCTTATTTTTAGTGAGTAATCTGAGAATTATTTCATTATCTCAGTTGTTTAAAACAGATACTATAGAGTGAGGAAGAGGAAAGATGGCTAAAGGTTATGAGTTGTATGCCACACAAAGAAAGTTTTCAGTGAATGTTAGTATTCAGTAAAATATTTCAGAAGTGCACTGCTTTTCACACATTTTTTGCTGCATGCTCTAGCTTTAGCCCTCAGACCTCCCATGCAGACAGCGCATATGTTCGATGGGGCTGGGCTGTTAAAGTCAGTATCTAATAATGTGTGCTATTAGTCTGTGGTAATGGCCTCACGGAAGCTGAGGTGGGCTCAGGTTGTTATTCATTGCAGACAGTACTGCAGTGCTTACTTAAAAATGTATTTCTGTTTCTTTCCCCCATTTTATTTGAGATTGTGTTTCTAAAGATTTTTATTCCTATAAACCTCCACACTTCTCAAATTCTATTCTACTCAACCCTGGAAAACAAAAGCTGACCCCATTACCACAGTTTCATAGTAAATGTATACTATTAAGCTTTACAGCAATAATTAGTCTTCTGTAGCAATTTCTAGTTGAGGAGCTCTAAACACTTCATAAACATAGCTTTCTCATCTTTCATTTAGTTGGAATCGGGGTTGAAAGGGAGAGACGATGGCAAGTTATAACTTTATAATAATTCTGTGGTCCCTATGTGAAATTATAATTGGTTATGGTGACAACTTTTCCAAAAGGAGAACAATTCTTTTGTTTGAAATTATTACCATTGGGGTGAATTCATAGCTATGGCTTGGGGACTTACTGCTTCTTCTCTAGAGAACGGGGCAGATTTACAAATAATTTTTATTTTGACTAGGAAAGATTTTATGGTATGTAGTAAGATAAAACATTACAAAACAAAATAAAGAAATGTTATTTTAAAGTTAATTATTTCTTAGTTTTGGGGTGGAAGGTGGCTAAAGGAAGACTTTAAGAAGATTGTATTGCACTTGAATCAGATTTGCTATGCACCTGAACATCCTTGGCAATGTTTCAAGGGGGAGATGAGAAAAAGAGACCCCAGCATTATTCTTTGTGATTTGAAGTTAGGGAAATCTTTTGGGGATGGGTAAGGAGTGTCTGACTAGGGCAGGTTAGAGAAGGAAATGGGACTGGTGGACAGAGTGAGACAGAAATGGGAGTGTGAGTAGATAGTGGAGGTGATGGTAGTAGTTCTGAATCTTTGAGGCAGTGGATTCTGCAACGGATTCCAACTCTTTGGGGACTAGTTTTAATAATGAAAAGAGATTGCGTATGTGTGAATCCAGAGCTGGGCCCTAAAAATGGAAGTATTTGGCATTTGAGCTTATTAAGAAATGACTCTCCCTTGGTCGAGCATACTTAGGGGGGCACCATTCTAATATCCAGAAAGAAGACTCAGGCTCCAATTCTGTGTTTCAACTCCTTTCCTTCAGGGATAGATCTTCAACTTCAGGAAACATTTTCTGAGTTTGGACAGCATTTTGCTTCCTTGAAATCTGTGTTTCTCAGTTCAGAGACTTCTTACAGCCATTTTCTTACAAAAAGATATTGAGTTGTCCTTTTCCTGTTGACTAGTACTCAAAATTGAGCACAAGGAGGCATCACATAGCTAAAATAGCATGAAACAATTAGGGGCTAGACCCTTAACTTGCTCAGGGCTTATTAAGAGGTAAACAGGTTCTACTACTTCTAATCATCATCTCAGCACCAACCTTATCACTCTCCTCCCTCCCCTTCCTAGCTATGTAAGCAGAAGGCCAGAAGACTAGGGTGAGAGAAGGGACAAATGCTGCAGCTGAGTTATTAGCCTAGAGGGAGAGGGCTGTGGTTTTTCTTTTCTTTTTTTTTTTTTTCACTGAGGGGAAGAAGAGGGGGTATTCAACCCACCTAAGCCAAGTGAGGGGGGTTTCCTTGTAAAGACTTTTAAGTGCTGATTTGATGTCTGCTTATGCTGTAGACTTGCTGATCTGTCCAGTGGCCATTAGAACAGGAGTGTAGAAATTGAAGAGAGTGCAGGGTGGAGTGAGGGGCAGTGTGGGGCAGGCTGTACTCCGATATTAGGCCAATAATGGATGTGTGAGTTTGTGAAGAGTCAAATGGGAAGGTAGCTGGGCTTCAGCCATCTTGACAGAAGCCTACTCAGGAGAGACTGCCACCAGACAAGTATATCCTGGCAGAAGGAAGTTGTGAAATACAGCAGTCTCCAGGGGTGCAAACTGAAGGGGCATTGGAAGAGGACAAGCTGGAGACAGATTTTCTACCTCATGGAACCATGTTTGCCTAATGAAAGAGCGAGCATTTGGATGCCTACCACACAGAGCTCGTCAATACCCAACTCTGGCCAAGAAAAGATAACAATGGGGTCAGATAAGAAAGAGCCACTTATCTCCAGCTCTTTCCTTCTTGCCACAAAAGGCCATGAGAAAGGGCCCCAGAAATGGGGCTGGTAACAGATCAGACCATTTTCTTTCTCTAAGTCTTTAAAGCCTGGATAGCACTGCAGGGGAGAGGATGAAGTAAGCTCCAAGTTGGAATTTTCATATCACATTGGGCTATTTTGTACCTGAAAAATGATCCAGAAATTTCTGTAATTGTTCTGAGATGTCGGTAAGGGGTAAGAAAGGGAGAATTATATTAGTATATCTGAAGATAGTGATTGGAGAAATAGAAAACCCTTCAATATCTAGATCGTATCTGGGTCAGACTGCTCTGCATTCTGGAGCTGCTTAGTCCTACGTGTTCCATACAAGCCACTGTTTCATAAAAAACAAAACCCCTCTTGATTCGCACCTGTGAGTCGTCACCAGAACCTGGCCCATCTTCACCTGTAGCACTATGTGAAAGTGGTTGAGCGAGGGGGTGAAAGGAACTGTAATCTAGTAGGTCCTGTTCAACTTAACTGGGAGCCCGCTTCCTTGACTAGAACAATGGAACTGAGATTCTAGAAGAATTTGGTGTTGCCCTAGCACCCACAGTTGTCAATAGGAGCAAGAGCGCTTGCTTTAGGGTCTGGCTTCAGTCCCTACCTGCCAAGGCCAATTTTTACCTAGAAGTAATATTCTTCTGTCACAGCCAGTGTGCCCAGATGGGATGGGCTCCCTAGACTCTTTTCCTAAAGGAACTGGGAACCTCTTGGTATCCAAAGAGGAAGAGTTTCTACAGCAGTGGGGGGTTGACTGCTTTCTCAGCTTTCTTGTTATTAGTGGCTTAGGCAAAGAAGCATTGCCCTCTGGGGATGTTTATTGCACTCCAAATTGTTATGTGACATTCCTTGTTTATATCATAAGTTTTTCATTTTTTCCATGTCATTTACATAGTCTCCACAGTTATTAAACTACTACATAATACACTCATTCCTCGGTATCTACGGGGGATTGGTTCTAGGCCCCCCTCCCCACCCCATACCAAAATCTACAGATGCTCAAGTCCCTTATATAAAATAGTGTACTATTTACCTATAACCTATGCACATCCTTCCGTATACTTTAAATCATCTCTAGATTACTTATAATATTTAATACAATGTAATTGCTATGTGAATAGTTGTAAATACAATAAATGCCATGTAAATAGTTTCCTGCACACCAGCAAATTCAAGTTTTACTTTCTGTCACGTTCTGGATTTGTTTCCCCTAATATTGTATTTGTGAACCCTTGTTGGTTGAATCTGAGGATGTGGAACCCGCAAATACAGGGGGCTGACCGTATTCTGTGAAGAATATTTGTCACACTTTCCGCAATTTTGGACAGTGAGCTATTTTTTTTTCCTAATAGAAATGTTGCTTTGTGTGTGAACCTATTATTTTCCTTTTGTGGATTTTTTGTTTCTTTATTTTAATTTAAATTTTTTTGTGAATTGTTTCTTCAACAGAAGAATTTATTGGGTATAGATGTTTAGACAGTTTTAAGAATCTTGAAGTATATCTGGATACATATTCTTGAAAAATATTTCAAAATTGTCATTTGCCACCTCCAAACTTTCCACATCCCTGTCTGATTAATCTTCCGAATACATGTTTTTTTTCATATCATTCCTGTGTTCAAAACTTTTAATGGTTCCCATTGTCTCTTAGTTTGTATGAGTTAAAACTTTTGACTCCACGATTTTCATTCCAGTCTGTCTGGTTCCAAAAGTTCTTTTAATCCTTGTCACCTACTACATTTATATGCGAAATCCTTACGCTCTCCTAACTGCTCTGCTCACCGTTGCCAAAATACACTTCTTCAACATCTTTGCTCACATCATTCCATCTACATGAATATGCCCTCTCTCCGCTTTTAGTTCTAAGGATAGTCTATCCATATATTAATGTGCACTTTTAAAGAACATACTATTTTTATAAAGTTGTACTTGCCCATTCCTACCCTGTACAAAGTTACTTTTCTCAGTTCTGAACTTTTTTTCCCCTCTCTTCCACCCCCGAACTTTTAAAGTATTTTTGTGTTAATTTTTTACCATCATTTATTTTTCTGCCTTGTATTGTAAGTATAAAAGATTGCCTGGCATGAAATGCTCAAGACTGAACAAACAAAACAAAAACCAAACCAAACGCATAAGCCCCCCCCCCCAACATACGCATCTAGATGGGACTAGTGGAAACTAGAAAAACTGTTATTTCAAAATGGAAGCAGTCTGCCCTGCAAGAACAGATATTTGGGTAACTCTGAGCATAGACATTTGAAGGATTCTTTAAGTGCAGTGAAACCCAGCAACAACATATGTTTCTATCCTATCATGGCGCAATGGCATACCAGAAAAATATCCAATAACATTGCTATTTTGAGGTAACAGGACTTTAGCATACGATGAGTGTATAGCTGAACGTCTAGTTCTTTTAAACTTTGTGTATGTATCTGTTGAATTATGTAGAAAATACCTGCAAGAGGTAGAGCATTATGCTGCCATCTACAATTTATGCATGTCTAGGAAATGAGGTCTACAACTTGTGAGCATTGGGGAAATTCTAACGTTAAATCTTTGTTTGCAGGGTAGGGGGAAGTGTGCCTTACCTCTTCCCTCAAATGCCCAAGTCTGAATGGAACCTCTTTGGCATTGGCTTTTCATACAGTATCAGCTCAGCTTGAAACAATGAAAGTAGCGTATCTGATCACAAGCAGTTGATCCCCAGACATGTTTATTGATGGCACTATCAAGGAAAACAGCATACTGACATATAATACAAAGAAACTTGGCAGACTTTATAGTGGCAATTCAGTTTTGGCATTTATATTGGTAAAAACAGATTACAAGGCTTAGTGCAGCTCAAACCTTATTTAAGCTTGCAAAATGTCTGATTTGATCAGTTGGCATTCCACTGAGAGCAACACCTCTATCTCTAGGAATTCCTCTTCTGCAGTTTATACTGGTGTAGTGCCTGTACTTTGCTTTGAGTGTGTTATATAATCTAATCTTTTTTCTTTTCCCCTGATTGACCCCATTCAAAAAAGGAGTCACCATGCCCCTGTCAGTGCAGTTCTAAAATTTTTAACTGAACAGTGACACTTAGTGGCTAGAAATATTCATTACAGTGCTCTTCTGTAGGAATCTCCATTAACACGTCCCATGGTAATAAAATAAATGTTACCAAAATTTAGTCTTCTTGGCAAAGTAATATATAGTATTTGAAGTGTTGTTGGTTTTGCAGCAGCTGTCATTCCATACCAATCCATTTAGTTAAAAAGCAAACAGGTGGCTCACACATATTGTTTGTACTACATAAATTTTAAAATTTTCCTTAGTCCTACAGAAATAAATGGGGGCATTTTTGCTGTTGATTTCAATTTACCAGGAGAATAAATAATGCGGTGAAGATATTATTAATTAAGAGCACTGTTGAAATTGATTTCTTTCTTCTAAGCAGATATCTGTTGACCTGAAATATGAACAAGTGTCTTAAGCTAGACAAGTAATTTACACTTTACCCGTGAGACTGAAAAAAAAAAAGCAGACAAAAAATTACTCTGTCCTTAATTAACCCCTCTGTTTTGGTACCATGGCATGTAACAAGTTAAATTATAGTGAGGTTTTTAAATGTTCACTCCAAGATCAAGAGGAGTTTATTCCTTTAAGGTCTAGGTTAAGTTTTCTCTCAATTTTTATTGTATTTATGGATTTATTTTTGACCTTTAAGGAAGGTTTTGGGGCAATAATTAGTGTTTTATTTTCCTGTAAAATGAAAGAATGCTTTCTTGCCTGAGGTTAATGTGTTTTTAAGTCTCTTGAGATGCTGTGATTGGAAAGCAATTTAGAATATTGTCTTCTGCCAGTTTCACATACAACAGAGAGATGAGTGGAAAATATTTGATTAGTAGGTGTGACAATATATGGCAAGACAGTCATGGAAGTAAATGTAAACCATGCTGTTTGACTTATGTATTGGATTTAAAAAAAATAAATTTATTTATTTATTTATTTTTGGTTGCGTTGGGTCTTTGTTGCTGCGCATGGGCTTTCTCTAGTTGAGGTGAGCGGGGGCAACTCCTCGTTGTGATGTGCGGGCTTCTCACTGCGGTGGCTTCTCTCGTTGCGGAGCACAGGTTCTAGGCACGCGGGCTCAGTAGTTGTGGCGCACGGGCTTAGTTGCTCCGCGGCATGTGGGATCTTCCTGGACCAGGGCTCAAACCGGTGTCTACTGCATTGGCAGGCGGATTCTTAACCACTGAGCCACCAGGGAAGCCCTATGTGTTGGATTTTTGTTTTTTGTTTTTTTTTTTTGGCGGTACGCGGGCCACTGACTGTTGTGGCCTCTCCCGTTGCGGAGCACAGGCTCCGGATGCGCAGGCTCAGCGGCCATGGCTCACGGGCCTAGACGCTCCGCAGCATGTGGGATCTTCTGGGACCAGGGCATGAACCCGTGTCCCCTGCATCGGCAAGCGGACTCTCAACCACTGCGCCACCAGGGAGGCCCTGTATTGGATTTTTAAGTACCAAAATAAATACCATGAAAATAAATTTTTTGAGAGAACTGATTTAGGGAGTGAGAGGAGAGAGGTGATACAGTAGTCTTTTACAAGAGTAGTGAAAAGTCTTTTTAAAGTAAACTTACTTTACAAAGCAGGTAAATTAGAATGTGATTATGAGGTTTATAGAAGCATTTACCAAAGCCTTAAAGTAAGCCATGTATCATCCAAAACAATTATTTTATTTAGATACTTTCTCAATTGAGTAAGTTGAGTAAACAACTAACTTAATTCTCTAGTTTCTGGCTCTTTTGAACTCTTATTCCTCCTCATTGTACCCTCTCTCCCTACCCACCAGGAGGTGGTGCTCCTCTTAGGGCTCTCAGGGCATTATGGATGTGCTCTTAACCCTTAACATACTGTATTGCAATTGCCTGTAATCGTCTGTTTTTCATAGTTGGCAAACTCTTTGAGACTTGGGATTGTGTGTCTTAATCACTGTCTCTAGCATCTTGCACAGTGCCTGGCATGTAATAAGTACTGATTATTTAATGTTTGTAGGTGCCAGAATGTTGGAATACAATTAGAGGGCAGAGGCAAAGTGAAATTTCTTCCTGGTTTCTAAGGGGGTAGGGGAACCCGTTGCTTGTGGGGTTCTCTTTTGTGCTTTTCCAGAAGGGATGATGAGTTTCTAGGCTGTTGATGTTTCTTTTTGCTGTTGACAGTTTAGAGGTAATGGTTTGGGGTTCTATATAAAAGTGGCCATTCTGTTTCAGAGAGTGAGCAGTAAGAGTTCAGTTTCAGGTGGTGTACAGCAGATTCTTTACATAACTCTCCAAACAGACCTACTGTCAAAGAGACTGTCTTCACTCTTGGGAAGTGTAAATCAAAGTACTGTGATGGAAAGAATATTGCATCGCTGAATGGGATCTTAGACCTAGTTCCACTATTAACTCTGTATTTAACCTTGACCGTATCATTTAATCTCTTTGATCCTCAATTTCTTCTTTTACAAAATGAAAGAGTTGGATTAGATGACCTCTAAGGATCCTTCTTATCTTTAATACTAAGCTTGCATTGCTCATGAGGATGTAAAACAAAGATGTTGAGTTTGATTTTAATTACCTAGAAGGTCAAGATAGGGCTGTCCACTAGGTGAAGTATAGGCCGATAGGAATTGCCCAGTCTTTCATTCATTCTTTGATTTAATACAGATATTCAATACGTATTTTGTCGACTGAGATAATCCTATTTCTTCTGGTTTTTTAAGCAAAAGTAATGTGTTTTATTTAAAAAAAAACTTTAAATTTTGTTGTAATTGCAGATTTACATACTGTTGTAACAAGAAATATAGAGAACTCCTGTGTACCCTTTACCCAGTGTTAACATTTTGCAAAACTATAGTTCAAGTACAGTATCACAATCAGGACACTGACATTAATATAGTTAAGATACAGAACATTTCCATCACAACAAGGGTCCCTCACATTGCCCTTTTATACCCACACCCAATTCCCTTCTGACCCCATTGCTAAACCCTGATAACCCTAATATTTTTTCCATTTTTATAGTTTTGCCTTTTCAAGAATGTTATGTAAATGGAATCATACAGCATGCAACTTCTTGAGATTGACTTTTTTCTTGTATTACAGTTCTCTGGAGATTCACCTAGGTTGTTGCATATGTCAATAATTCATTCCTTTTTATTGCTCAGTAGCATTTCTGGCATGGATGTACACAGTTTGCTTAACAATTCACCCATGGAAAGACATCTGGATTGTTCCCAGTTTTTGGCTATTATGAGTAAAGCTGCTATAAGCATTTGTATTCAGGCTTTTGTGTGGCCATAACTTTGAGATAAATGCCCAGGAGCGCAACGTCTGTGTCATTTGGTAGTTGCATGTTTAGTTTTTAAAAGAAACTACCAAATTGTTTTTGAATAGCTGTACCATTTACTTTTCTACCAGTGATATATGAGTGATTCAGTTTCTCTACGTCCTCACCAGTATATGGTTTTGTCACTATTTTTATTTTAGCCAGTGTGATAGGTGTGATATCTCATTGTGGTTTTAATTTGCATTTCACTAATGACTAATGGTGTTAAACATCTTTTCATGTGCTGATTTGCCATTGGTGTATCCTCTTTGGTGAAATATCTCTTCATGCTTTTTGCCCATTTTCTAATTGATTTTTTTTAATTGTTCAGTTTTAAGGGGTTCTTTATATATTCTAGATACTAGTCTTTTGTTGGATATGTCATTTGCAAATATTTTCTCCCAGTCTATAACTTGTCTTTTTATCCTCTTAGCAAAATCTTTCACAGAGCAAAGTTAAAAATTCTGAAGAAGTCCAGCTTATCAATTTTTCCTTTTACGGATTGTGCTGTATGTGTAAAATCATAGAACTCTGCCTAGTCCTAGATCCTGAAGATTTTCTCCTGTTTTTAAAAACTTACTGTTTTAAGTTTTATATTTAAGTCTATGATCCATTTTGAGCTACTTTTTGTATAAAGGGTGAGACTTAGATTGAAGTTTATCTTATTGCCTATGGATGTCCAATTGCTCCATTGCACCATTTGTTGAAAAGTTTATCTTTCCTTCACTGAATTGCTTTTGTACCTTTATTAAAAATCAGTTAGGCATAATTTGTATGGGTCTATTTCTGTGTTCTCTGTTTTTATTCCATTGATCTATGTGTCTGTCCCTCCACCAATATCACACAGTCTTGATTACTATAGCTATATAAGTCCTGATATCAAGTAGAGTGATTCTTCCCATTCTGTTCTTCTTTTTCAAGATTGTTTTACTATTCTAGTTTTTTGGCTTTCCCATATAAATTTTAGAATAAACTGTATGTATCTAAAAGATCTTGCTGAGATTTTGATAGGAATCACATTAAACCTATATATCAATTTGGAGATAATTTACACCTTTAATATTATTGAGTCTACCAATCTGTGATCATGGTCTATCTGTCTGTCTTATCTATCTATGTATCTATCTATCTACCTATTTTTTCTTTGGTTTCTTTTATCATCTGTATAATTTTCAGCATGTAAATTATGGACATATCTTGTTAGAATTATATTTAAGTTTTTCATTTTGAGCAATAATAAATGGTTCTGTGTTTTAAGTATCAGTGTTTATATGTTTTTTGCTCCCATATAGAAGTACAACTGATTTTGGTATGTTAATCTTGTATCCTGTGACCTTGCTGAAATCATTTATTAGTTCTAGGAGGTTGTGTGTATGTGTATAGATTCCTTGGCATTTTCTATGTAGATAATTATGCCATCTGCCAAAAGGAACAATTTTATTTCTTCTTTTTCAATCTTTTTGTCTTCTGTTTTTCTTTCTTGTCTTATTGCGATGGCTAGAGCTTCTAGCTCTATGTTGAATCAAGAGTGGTCAAAGCAGACATTTTTGTTCTGTTCTCAATTTTAAGGGGAAAGTCACCATTAAGTATAATGCTACTAAGGTGTAGGTTTTTTGTAGATGCCTTTTTACCAAGTTGAGGGAGTGGGAGTTCCCTCTATTCTTGTTTTTCAGATAGTTTTTTTTTTTTTAAATCATGAATGGATGTTGAACTTTGTCAAATGTTTCTGCATAGATTGATATGATCATGTGATTTTTCTTCTTTAGTTTTTAATATGGTGGATTACAGTGATTGGTTCAAATATTGAACTAGCCTTGAATCCCTGGAAGAAACTTCAGTTTGTCATGGTGCATAATTCTTTGTAACATATTGCTGAATTCTATTTTCTAATATTTTGATAAGGATTTTTACATCTAATTCATGGGGAATATTTATCTGTAGTTTATCTTTTCTTTCTGTACAGAAGGTATCAGTGTAATACTAACTTCATAAAACAAATTGGGAAATACTTCCTTTTTTATTTTTAAAAGAGATTGTATAGAATTGTTGTTAATTTTTCCTCAAATATTTGGTAGAATTATCTAGTGGAACCATCTGGGCCTGGAGATTTCTTTTTTTAAATTAAGAATTCAATTTCTTTTATAGTTATAGGGATATTTAAATTATAGGGATATTCAAATTATATTCAAATATTATTAAAATATTGTTAATATTGGATGATTGTGGTAGTTTGTGGTTTTTTGGGAATTGGTTCACTTCATCTAGGTTGTCAAATTTATGTATATAGAGTTATTCATAGTATTCCTTTATCTGTTTGGTGTCTGCAGGGTCTGTAGTGATATTTCCTCTTTCATTCTTGGTATTGGTAATTTATTTTTTCCTTGTTAGTCTTGCCTGAGGTTTGTAATTACACTGATCTTTTTAAAGAACCAGCTCTTTTTTTTCATTGATTTTCTGTTTTGTTTTTCTGTTTAATCATTGATTTCTGCTCTTATCTTTATTATTCCTTCTTTCTGCTTGCTTTGGGTTTATTTTGCTCTTGCCCTGTTTTCTAATATTTACATTTAGTGCTATAAGTTTCTATTTTAGCACTGCTTTAACTTTGTCCAACAAATATTGATATGTTGTATTTTTATTTTCATTCATTTCCATGTATTTTTAAAATTTCCCTTGAGGCTTACTCTTTGACTCATGGATTATTTAGAAGTGTGTGTCTAGTTTCCCATTTTTTGGCGATTTTCTTGTTATCTTTCTGTTTTTGATTTCCAGTTTGATTCCGTCGTGGTCAAAGAACACATTCCCCATGATTTCAGTTCTTTTAGATTTGTTGAGGTTTGTTTTACAGCTTAGGACATAGCCTTTCTTTGTATATGTTCCTTGGACATTTGAAAAGAATGCGCATTCTGCTCTAATTGTGTGGAGTGTTCTATAAATGTTGATTCAATTCTATTGATTGATAGTGGTATTGAGTTCTTCTTTCTTCTATACCCTTGCTGATATTCTGTCTATTTCTTTTATAAAATGTTCAGTGGGAGTGTTGAAGTCTCTAACTATAATAGTGTATTTGTCTATTTCTCCTTTCAGCTCTATTGTTTGGTGCATACACATTTAGGATTACTATGTCTTCTTGGGGGATTGAATCTTTTATTATGTCTTTCTATCTTTTATAATGTGTCTCTCTGTTTTTGGTCATTTTTCTTTGCTCTGAAGTCTATTACTTTACCTGATATTAATATAGCCACTGCTGCTTAACTATGATTAACACTTGAATATTATATCTTTTCCCATCTTTTTACTTTACATAGGCCTATATTGTTCTATTTGGAGTGAGTTTCTTGAAGACAGATTACAGTTGGGTCATGTTTTTAAATGCACTGTGCAATTTTCTGTCTTTTAAGTGGTGTATTTAGGCCATTTGCATTTGATATGATTAGTGATTGGTTAGTACTTGAATCTGTCCTTTATTTTTTGTTTTATGTCTGTTTGCTCTGTTTTTTATTTCTCTGTTTTCTTTGTCCTGCTTTCCAGTGGATTACTTGAACGTTTTTCAGAATTCTGTTTTGGTTTATTTATAGTGTTTTAAGTATATCTCTCTTTATAGCTTTTTTTTTTTTTGAGTGGTTGCTCTAGGTATTGCAATATATATATATATATCCCATCACAATTTATTAGTGTCATCATTCTACATATGCGTGAAGTACAGAAGCCTTACCTCCATTTATGTCCCTTCACAATCCTCTCTTTATAATGTAATTGTCATAAATACTTTCTCTACATACATTTAGAACCACATCAGACAGCACTGTAATTTTTGCTTCAACTGTTTAACATAATTTAGAAATCTCAGAATGAGAAGGAAAGCCTATTGTATGTACCAGGTTTTTTTGCTTATTGTGTTTTTCATTTCTGATGTTCCAAGGTTCTTTCTCTTATCATTTGTTTTCTCTTTATGGAACTTCCTTTAGCTACTCTTTTGGGGTAGGTTTACTAGTGAAAAATTCTCTTAGTTTCTCTTCATCTAAGAATGTCTTCATTTCCTCTTAATTCCTGAAGGGTAATTCCACTGGATATAGGGTCCCTTGTTGACAGTGCTTTTCCTTCAACGCTTGAAAAGTATTGTGCCACTTCCTTCTGGTCTCCAAGGATTCTGATGAGAAATTCACTGTCATTCAAATAGTTTCCTCACTATAGGTAAGGTTTCATGGCTGCTTCCAAGACTTTTCTTTGTCTTTGGTTTGCAGAATTTTAGTTATCGTATGTGTTGGTAGATTTCTTTGGGTTTGTTTTGTTTGGTAATCACTCAGCTTTGTGAATCTGTAGGTTTATATCTCTTGCTAAACTTAGGAAGTTTTCAGCAATTATTTATTCAAGTACTTTTTCATCCCTGTCCTCTTTATCCTCTCCTTCCAGGATTCCAATGACACAAATGTTAGATCTTTTATCATAATCCCACAGGTCCCTGAAGCACTGTTTTTTTTTTTTAGTCTATTTTCTCTATGTTGTTCAAATTGAGTAATTTCTATTGTTTTCTCTTCCAGTTCACAGTTTCTTTCCTCTGTCTCCTCCATTCTGCTGTTGAGCCCATCCACTGAATATTTTTTCTTTTCTTTTCTTTTCTTTTTTAACATCTTTATTGGAGTATAATTGCTTTACAATGGTGTGTTAGTTTCTGCTTTACAACAAAGTGAATCAGTTATACATATACATATATCCCCATATCTCTTCCCTCTTGCATCGCCCTCCCTCCCACCCTCCCTATCCCACACCTCTAGGTGGCGACAAAGCATCGAGCTGATCTCCTTGTGCTATGTGGCTGCTTCCCACTAACTATCTATTCTTCATTCGGTAGTGTATATTTGTCCATGCCACTCTCGCATTTTGTCCCAGCTTACCCTTCCCCCTCCCCGTGTCCTCGAGTCCATTTTCTAGTAGGTCTGCATCTATATTCCCCTCTTGCCCCAAGGTTCTTCATGACTTTTTTTTTTTTTTTAGATTCCATATATATGTGTTAGCATATGGTATTTGTTTTTCTCTTTCTGACTTACTTCACTCTGTATGACAGACTCTACGTCCATCCACCTCACTCCAAATAACTCAATTTAGTTTCTTTTTATGGCTGAGTAATATTCCATTGTATATATGTGCCACATCTTTTTATCCATTCGTCTGTGATGGAGACTTAGGTTGCTTCTCTGTCCTGGCTATTGTAAATGGACCTACAATGAACACTGTGGTACATGAATCTTTTTGAATTATGGTTTTCTCAGGGTATATGCCCAGTAGTGGGATTTCTGGGTCGTATGGTAGTTCTATTTTTAGGTTTTTAAGGAACCCCCATACTACTCTCCATAGTGGCTGTATCAATTTACATTCCTACTAACAGTGCAAGAGTGTTCCCTTTTCTCCACACCCTCTCCAGCATTTATTGTTTGTAGATTTTTTGATGATGGCCATTCTGACTGGTGTGAGATGCTATCTCATGGTAGTTTTGATTTGCATTTCTCTAATGATTAGTGATATTGAGTATTCTTTAATGTGTGTGTTGGCAATCTGTATATCTTCTTTGGAGAAATGTCTATTTAGGTCTTCTGCCCATTTTTGGATTGGGTTGTTTGTATTTTTGATATTTAGCTGCAAGAGCTGCTTGTAAATTTTGGAGATTAATCCTTTGTCAGTTGCTTCATTTGCAAATATTTTCTCCCATTCTGAGGGTTGTCTTTTCTTCTTCTTTATGGTTTCCTTTTCTGTGCAATGGCTTTTAAGTTTCATTTGGTCCCATTTGTTTATTTTTGTTTTTATTTCCATTACTCTAGGAGGTGGAACAAAAAAGATCTTGCTGTGATTTGTGTCAAAGAGTTTTCTTCCTATGTTTTCCTCTAAGAGTTTGATAGTGTCTGGCCTTACCTTTACGTCTTTAATCCATTTTGAGTTTATTTTTGTGTACGGTGTTAGGGAGTGTTCTAATTTCATTCTTTTACATGTAGCTGTCCAGTTTCCCCAGCACCACTTATTGAAGAGACTGTCTTTTCTCCACTGTGTATTCTTGCCTCCTTTATCAAAGATAAGGTGACCATATGTGTATGGGTTTGTCTCTGGGCTTTCTATCCTGTTCCATTGATCTTATATTTCTGTTTTGTGCCAGTACCATACTGTCCTGATTACTGTAGCTTGGTAGTATAGTCTGAAGTCAGGGAGCCTGGTTCTTCCAGCTCTGTTTTTCTTTCTCAAGATTGCTTTGGCTATTGGGGTCTTTTGTGTTTCCATACAAACTGTGAAATTGTTTGTTCTAGTTCTGTGAAAAATGCCATTGGTAGTTTGAGAGGGATTGCATCGAATCTGTAGGTTGCTTTGGGTAGTACAATCATTTTCACAATGTTGATTCTTCCAATCCAAGGACATGGCATATCTCTCCATCTGTTTGTATCATCTTTAATTTCTTTCATCAGTGTCTTATAATTTTCTGCATACAGGTCTTTTGTCTCCTTAGGTAGGTTTATTCCTAGATATTTTATTCTTTTTGTGGCAGTGGTAAATGGGAGTGTTTTCTTAATTTCACTTTCAGATTTTTCATCATTAGTGTAGAGAAATGCAAGAGATTTCTGTGCGTTAATCTTGTATCCTGCTACTTTACCAAATTCGTTGATTAGCTCTAGTAGTTTTCTGGGAGCATCTTTAGGTTTCTGTATGTATAGTATAATGTCATCTGCAAACAGTGACAGCTTTACTTCTTTTTCAATTTGGATTCCTTTTATTTCTTTTTCTTCTCTGATTGCTGTGGCTAAAACTTCCAAAACTATGTTGAATAATAGTGGTGAGAGTGGGCAACCTTGTTCCTGATCTTAGAGGAAATGGTTTCAGTTTTTCACCATTGAGGACGACGTTGGCTGTGGGTTTGTCATATATGGCCTTTATTATGTTGAGGTAAGTTCCCTCTATTTCTATTTTCTGGAGGGTTTTTATCATAAATGGGTGTTGAATTTTGTCGAAAGCTTTCTCTGCATCTATTGAGATGATCATGTGGTTTTTCTCCTTCAATTTGTTAATGTGGTGTATCACATTGATTGATTTGTGTATATTGAAGAATCCTTGCATTCCTGGGATAAACCCCATTTGATCATGGTGTACGATCCTTTTAATGTGCTGTTGGATTCTGTTTGCTAGTATTTGGTTGAGGATTTTTGCATCTATGTTCATCAGTGATATTGGCCTATAGTTTTCTTTCTTTGTGACATCTTTGTCTGGTTTTGGGATCAGGGTGATGGTGGCCATGTAGAATGAGTTTTGGTGTGTTCCTCCCTCTGCTATATTTTGGAAGAGTTTGAGAAGTATAGGTGTTAGCTCTTCCCTAAATGTTTGATAGAATTCGCCTGTGAAGCCATCTGGTCCTGGGCTTTTGTTTGTTGGAAGATTTTTAACCACAGTTTCAATTTCATTACTTGTGATTGGTCTGTTCATATTTTCTATTTCTTCCTGGTTCAGTCTCAGAAGGTTGTGCATTTCTAAGAATTTTTCCATTTCTTCCAGGTTGTCCATTTTATTGGCATAGAGTTGCTTCCAGTAATCTCTCATGATCCTTTGTATTTCTGCAGTGTCAGTTTTTACTTCTCCTTTTTCATTTCTAATTCTATTGATTTGAGTCTTCTCCCTTTTTTTCTTGATGAGTCTGGCTAATGGTTTATCAATTTTGTTTATCTTCTCAAAGAACCAGCTTTTAGTTTTATTGATCGTTGCTATCATTTCCTTCATTTCTTTTTCATTTATTTCTGATCTGATCTTTATGATTTCTTTCCTTCTGCTAACTTTGGGTTGTTTTTGTTCCTCTTTCTCTAATTGCTTTAGGTGTAAGGTTAGGTTGTTTATTTGAGATGTTTCTTCTTTCTTAAGGTAGGACTGTATTGCTATAAACTTCCCTCTTAGAACTGCTTTTGCTGCATCCCATAGGTTTTGGGCCATCGTGTTTTCATTGTCATTTGTTTCTAGGTATTTTTTGATTTCCTCTTTGATTTCTTCAGTGATCTCTTGGTTGTCAAGTAGTGTATTGTTTAGCCTCCATGTATTTGTATTTCTTACAGATTTTTTCCTGTAATTGATATCTAGTCTCATATCATTGTGGTTGGAAAAGATACTTGATACGATTTCAGTTTTCTTAAGTTTACCAAGGCTTGATTTGTGACCCAGGATATGATCTATCCTGGAGAGTGTTCCATGAGCACTTGAGAAGAAAGTTTATTCTTTTGTTTTTGGATGGAATGTCCTATAAATATCAATTAAGTCCATCTTGTTTAATGTATCATTTAAACCTTGTGTTTCCTTTTTAATTTTCATTTTGGATGATCTGTCCATTGGTGAAAGTGGGTTGTTAAAGTCCCCTACTATGATTGTGTTACTGTCGATTTCCCCTTTTATGGCTGTTCGCATTTGCCTTATGTATAGGTGCTCCTATATTGGGTGCATAAATATTTACAATTGTTATATCTTCTGCTTGGATCAATCTCTTGATCATTATTTAGTGTCCTTCTTTGCCTCTTGAAATAGTCTTTGTTTTTTTTTTGTTTTTTTAAAATTTTTGAATTGAAATATCATTGACATACAACAATGAGTTGCAGGTATACAACATAATGATTCAATATTTGTATATACTGTTGTGAAATGATTACCATAATAAGTCTAGTTAACATCCATTGCCATACATATTTACAGAAAAACTTTTTTCCTTATGATGAGGACTTTTAAGATCTACTCAGCAATTTTCAAATTTGCCATACAGTATTATTAACTATAGTCACCATGCTGTACATTACATCCCCATGACTTATTTATTTTAGAACTGGAAGTTTGCACCTTTTGATCCCCTTCACCCATTTCACCTACTCCCCACCCACTACCTCTGGCAACCACCAATCTGTTCCCTGTATCTATGAGCTTAGGTTTCTGTTTGTTAGTTTGTTTGTTGAAAACTAATAAATCCTTTCTTTCTTTTTTTTTTTTAACGTCTTTATTTTATAAATTTATTTATTTTTGGCTGTGTTGGGTGTTTGTTGCTGCATGTGGGCTTCTCTAGTTGCAGCGAGCAGGGGCTACTCATCATTGCAGTGCTTGGGCTTCTCATTGCGATGGCCTCTCCCGTCGTGTAGCACGAGTTCCAGGCATTCAGGCTTCAGCAGTTGTGGCTCATGAGCTCTAGAGCACAGGCTCAGTAGCCATGGCACACGGACCCAGTTGCTATGTGGCATGTAGGATCCTCCTGGACCAGGGCTCGAACCCGTGTCCCCTGCATTGGCAGGCGGATTCCCAACCACTGCACCACCAGGGAAGTCCCTAGTCTTTGTTTTAAAGTCTATTTTGTCTGAAATGAGAATTGTTTCTCTGGCTTTCTTTTGATTTCCATTTGCATGGAATGTCTATTTCCTTCCCCTCACTTTCAGTCTGTATGTGTCCCTAGGTTTGAAGTGGGTCTCTTTTAGACAGCATATATACGGGTCTTGCTTTTGTATCCGTTCAGCCAGTCTATGTCTTTTGGTAGGAGAGTTTAATCCATTTACATTTAAGGTAATTATCGATATGTATGTTCCTATAACTATTTTCTTAATTGTTTTGGGTTTGTTATTGTAGGTCTTTTCCTTCTCTTGTGTTTCCTGCCTAGAGAATTTCCTTTAGCATTTGTTGTAAAGCTGGTTGTGTGGTGCTGAATTCTCTTAGCTTTTGCTTGTCTGTAAAAGTTTTAATTTCTCCATCAAATCTGAATGAGATCCTTGCTGGGTAGAGTAATCTTGGTTGTAGGTTTTTCCCCTTCATCACTTTAAATACGTCCTGTCACTCCCTTCTGGCTTGCAGAGTTTCTGCTGAATGATCAGCTGTTAACCTTATGGGGATTCCCTTGTATGGTATTTGTTGTTTTTCCTTTGCTACTTTTAATATTTTTTCTTTGTATTTAATTTTTGATAGTTTGATTAATATGTGTCTTGGGGTGTTTCTCCTTGGATTTGTCCTGTATGGGACTCTCTGTGCTTCCTGGACTTGATTAACTATTTCCTTTCCCATATTAGGGAAGTTTTCAACTATAATCTCTTCAAATATTTTCTCAGTCCCTTTCTGGGACCCCTATAATTCGAATGTTGGTGCGTTTAATGTTGTCCCAGAGGTCTCTGAGACTGTCCTCAATTCTTTTCATTCTTTTTCTTTATTCTGCTCTGCAGTAGTTATTTCCTCTATTTTATCTTCTAGGTCACTTATCTGTTCTTCTGTCTCAGTTATTCTGCTATTGATCCCTTCTAGAGAATTTTAAATTTCATTTATTGTGGTGTTCATCACTGTTTGTTTGCTCTTTAGTTCTTCTAGGTCCTTGTTAAACGTTTCTTGTATTTTCTCCTTCTGTTTCCAATCATATTTACTCTCACTTCTCTGAATTCTTTTTCAGGTAGACTGCCTATTTCCTCTTCATTTGTTTGGTCTGGTGGGTTTTTACCTTGCTCCTTCATCTGCTGTGTGTTTCTCTGTCTTCTCATTTTGCTTAACTTACTGTATTTGGGGTCTCCTTTTCACAGGCTGCAGGTTCGTAGTTCACATTGTTTTTGGTGTCTCCCCAGTCCTCTCCCTGGGATCTGACCTCCAAAGCCCGAGCCTCAGCTCCCAGCCCCCACCCATCCCGGCGGGTGAGCAGACAAGCCTCTTGGGCTGATGAGTGCTGGTGGGCACCGATCCTCTGTGTGGGAATCTCTCTGCTTTGCCCTCTGTACCCCTGTTGCTGTGCTCTCCTCCATGGCTCCAAAGCTTCCCCCCACCCGACCCCGTCTCCGCCAGTGAGGGGCTTCCTAGTGTGTGCAAACTTTTCCTCCTTCACAGCTGCCTCCCAGAGGTGCAGGTCCCATCCCTATTTTTTGTCTCTGTTTATTCTTTTTTCTTTTGCCCTACCCAGGTACATGGGGAGTTTCTTGCCTTTTGGGAGGTCTGAGGTCTTCTGCCAGTGTTCAGTAGGTGTTCTGTAGGAGTTGTTCCACGTGTAGATGTATTTCTGATGTATTTGTGGGTAGGAAGGTGATCTCCACGTCTTACTCCTCTGCCATCTTGAAAGTCTCTGTCAGTGTTTTTGTTTTTTTCATCTATATACCCAGGAATGGAATTGCTGGGTCATATGGTAGTTCTATTTTTAGATTTTTGAGAAACCTCCGTACTCTTTTCCATAGTGGCTGCACCAATTTACATTCCCACCAACAGTGTACAAGGGTTCCCTTTTCTCCACATCCTTGCTAACATTTGTTATTCGTAGACTTTTTGATGATAGCCATTCTGACAGGTGTGAGGTTATCTCATTGTGGTTTTGATTTGCATTTCTCTGATGATTAGCAATGTTGAGCATCTTTTCACGTACCTGTTGGCCATCTGCATGTTCTCTTTGGAGAAATGACTATATAGGTCTTGTGCCCGTTTTTTAATCTTTTTTCTTTTGATGTTGGGTTGCATGAGCTGCTTATGTATTTTCATATCCAGGATTGTTAGTTGTACCTAGTGGTAGGAATATGGAAAAGTACCTCTACTCCATCTTCCTGGAATAATATGTCTTTTAATTCCTCAAAATAGAGATATTTTATTTGCTGCTGAGGTTAGGAGTTGTTGTGAACAAGAGTGGAATAGTTGTGGGGAAAGGAAGAGAATTTCACTGTGGTTTATTTATAGTGTTTTTGAATGTTTGAGTAGAGTAAAGGCAAACAGATTCTGCCACTCCTAAAAAAAAGTATGAGTACTAATTGAATATTGGTTCATTCATTCACCACTCAGCAAACATTTATAAATCAACATTGTATGCCTAGCAGTGTGATTGACGCTAGGAATACAAAGAAAGTAAGTATATTTTTGCCTATTAGGGGCTCAAAATCTAGTCTATTGGAGCCTGACATCCAAATAAGCAAATAAATACAACATCTTATGGTAAGTAAACTGAGTCCTGAAGGATGAGTTGAAGTTCTTTAGGTGAACTGGAAGAAGATGATCTAGGCAGAAGAAATGGCTTGCTTAAAAGCACAAAAGCAAAAAATTTTGTGGGTTTAGGAGAATGGCAAGCATCAATGTGAAAAGAATAAGGAGGTCATATAAGTGAGTGGTAGGATATTGGGCTAAAAATAGAGGTTGGGTTAGATTGTATGTCATGCTAAGGAAGTTTTACACTGTTTACAGGCAGTCGAGAGTAATCTTTAAGTTATTTGAGTGAGCATTTTAAAATAATGATTTTTGTTATGTTTATATATATATTCACGTGTATCCTTTAATATCCTTTTACATGTGTGGATGTACGGCTTGCCATTCTGACTTCCTCTTTCTTTTTCCTTATACTTTCCCCTATACGATCATCTGTGGCTAGAAATAGGGGAGAGAAATGTTCACTTAAACACCTAGAGTGATTTGTGTAAATGTAACAGATGCAGAGGTGCAGTTTAGGATGAAGCCGTTGTTTCAAACCTGTTCTCACAGACAGTTTCATTTCCACTAGTTGTGAGTGTGACTCTATGTGTCTAAATACAGTAGCACCACTAAGGGATGTGGGATGTTTTGGGGAGGTGATTAAATGTTCTAAAATTGATTTTGGTGATGGTTGCACAACTCATTGACTATGCTAAAACCACTGAATGGTATCCATTAAAGTGGTGACTTGTACGACATGTGGATTATATCTCAATTAAACTGTTACCCCAAAAAGCTCCCCCCTAAATAAATATATTAGCACCCAGTATTAATCTTAATAATCACCTCACAATCCCTTTACCCCCTCAGTCATTTCAGTCTACTTATCAACAGTGATTTTTCATAGAATCAAGTAGAACTGTACACTGATGGGGGCATATTAATTTTAGGAAATGAAAAATCCATATCTTCTCCAAGAAATGGAAATGTATGATTTAGCTCATTTTGAAATAGATAAAATATTCCTTACCATGCAGAGTGTTACATTAACTTTTCATTGTTTTCTTCTTAATCATTTACATTTATGGTCACTATTGCTTCTTGTCTTCATGTTTATTCTATTGGTATCCATAAACGTTTCCCCCTCTTCTGTAATAGCATATATTCAAACCTTATGGTATCCCTAATGTATTGGTATATTTTCAAAAACCCCATATACAATAACACTTTATTTTTATGCTGTCTAAATCTTTTATTTAAAGACATCTGGTATGCTTGGCTCAGCGGACAAAATATGACAGTGCTGAAAAGTAGTATTAGCAATTCTTATGACTTCTTACATATTTTAGGATGTTTATGGAAGAAATTACATACTGTAGTGGATAGAGTAGCAGACTAAGAAAAATTTATCACTGATATGCAATTGCTTACTTGTTTGCGACCTAGGGAAGATCACTAGCCTTTTCTATGATTCTGGTTTTTAATCACAATTTTATAGTTATGAAAGAGATAAAAATTGCCCAAAATATCTGTGTAATAAGAGTACTGAGATTTTAAACATAGTTCTTTTTTTTTTAATGGTATTTCTATTTTTAATTTTTTTTTTAACATCTTTATTGGGGTATAATTGCTTTACAATGGTGTGTTAGTTTCTGCTTTATAACAAAGCGAATCAGTCATACATAAACATATGTTCCCATATGTCTTCCTAGTTCTTTTTTTAATTTAGTATATTATATTGCTACTATTAATGTTCCTGAAGTGGCTCACCTGAATTCAGTTTCTTGTAATGATTAAAAACATGCTCTTTATATGGCCAATGGAAATTTTTGGCTTGAACTTCTAGATGAAGTATAAATGAAAATATAATATTCACCTGTACTTTTACTTGTTATAGAAATTCTTTAGATATTAAAATATTTTAGATATTAAAACTGAATTATTATTAAACTAAATTTGAAATATTGTTATAAAATTTCAATTATGTTTTGCTGCTTCCAGTTTTAATCCAGAGGTATTAACTGGCTAAATACTATCTCTGTAATGAGACCATGACAATAAAGCTATTTATTAGATATGTATAAGAACCAGATCATAGTTTGTGGTATTTCAGCTTGTGTGTACTGTCCTCTGCTGGATGGAAAATGTTATCCTAGTTCAAATGAGCAGCACCTTGCTTCCTTACTAGTGATTTATTTTGCTTAAACTTTGAAAGTCTTTGTGTTACATTTACTAAGGGTAGGGTAAAGAAAGTTTCACAAGCCAGATTCCCTCAAATATGAGTGATTCTGGGAAGTTCTTTGGTTGTGGAATAATTTTGTTATAACATTTTCACAATCATCTGGGTTAAAATTGGTTAAAACGAGGAACTCAAGTTACTGTGGTATGCCTATATTTACATATATCTATGTACCTTTTATTGAAGCCAAAGATCAAGATTCAGCCAAACCAGGGAACTCAGCAGGTCATTGGCAGTTTTTTGTATGGTGACTGGCATTGTGATTTTTGTGCATTTCTTTTTAAGATTGAAGTTACTTATTGTGCATGCTTGATAGAGGTGCATGAGAAGAAGAATGCTGGATTTTGATCTGATTCACTACACACATGCCAGATATATTTTGCTTTCCTGAAAAAGTTGTACTATCTTTACTCCTTCTCTAAATCTGTTGCCTTTCTAAGCATGATACCAAAGGCAAATCCTGAGGAGAAGAGTGATAGATTTTACTACAAAATTTTAAACTTCCGTCTGCCAAAATCCACTATAAACGAGATAAAAAACTGACAACTGGGAACAATGGGTGCAATACATATGGTGAACAAAGGGTTAAAATCCTTCTTTTAGAGAGTTTTTTTGTTTGTTTGTTTGTTTTTGTGCGGTATGTGGGCCTCTCACTGTTGTGGCCTCTCCCGTTGGGAGCACAGGCTCCGGACGCGCAGGCTCAGCGGCCATGGCTCACAGGCCCAGCCGCTCCGCGGCATGTGGGAATCTTCCCGGACCAGGACACGAACCCGTGTTCCCTGCATCAGCAGGCGGACTCTCAACCACTGCGCCACCAGGGAAGCCCCTAGAGAGTTCTTAAAATGTAAAAGAGCATGTAGTACATTCTAGGCCATCATTTCATCTGGAGAGCTAGGTACTGTTATTATCTTTACGTTATAGATGAAGAAATTGACGCTTGGAGAGGTCTTACTGTTAGTGATAGATTAAGGCTTCAAAACCTAGGTGGTGGGCTTCTCTGGTGGCGCAGAGGTTGAGAGTCCACCTGCCGATGTAGGGGACACGGGTTCGTGCCCCGGTCTGGGAAGATTCCACATGCCGCGGAGCGGCTGGGCCCGTGAGCCATGGCCGCTGTGCCTGCGCGTACAGAGCCTGTGCTCCACAACGGGAGAGGCCACAGCAGTGAGAGGCCCGCGTACCGCAAAAAAAACACACACAAAAACCCCCCCCAAAAACCTAGATGGTCATAGCCCAGAGCCTATTCTGTTAACCATTATACTACATGCCCTCCATTTCTATAGATGCCCAGAGACATGAACAAGCAATTCACAAAGAAAGACATCCAATAGCCAGTAAACATATAAAATTTATTTACTTTTTAAACAAATCAAATAAGTGAAAATGAAAATAAGATATTTTTGTATATCAATCTAACAGGTTTTAAAAATGATTATGTTCATTATTGACAAGATATAGAAAAACCACACAATTGATAAATCCTTTCATTGGGAAAATTATTAAAAAAAAATCCCTTAAAATTCTGTTTGGTTTTAACATTACAGTTCAATTTTTAGTTCTTTGAGAAAATAATTGTGTATGTATGAGATTTAGTTTCAAGGATGTGAACCCAATATTTGTTTATAATATCTACAGACTGGAGTCAGCCAAAATGTCCAATAGTATGGGATTGGTTAAAAAAATCAGTGTGAATTTATAAAATGGAATACCAGTAGTTGTTTAAAATGATATTTTAAAAGATTATTTAATTTTATATGTATATATATATATATATACACACACAAACACACACACACACATACTTTGTATTAAGAGGAAAATCAGGTCATTAAATCGTTAAGAGTCCATTTAGAACATGTAAATTTTTGCATTGATAAGACGCTGGAAAGGTTTAGACCAAAACATTAGTAGTGATTATCTCCAGTTAGTGGGACTATGAGTCGGTCTTTTTAAATTTTCTAAATTTTCCATAATTTTAAATTTTTAAGAAGAAAAGAGTTACTGTGAAATTTCCTTTAACTTACTTCTTGTTGCGTGTAAGATTTTTAAAAGCATAGTCACAGATTTGCAAAATGGAAATTTTGATCTCTCTATTCTTTAATTTCTAATGAACAATACATGTGGATCATTATTTTGGTCTTAAAATGGATAGTTATCAGTAATGTTATTCCCAAGTAAACTTGAATGATGTTATTTTATTCATAATTTCCATGGAAATTTTTCTTTTTCTCATTTGCTGGCCAAATTTTAATTTTTTTATTTTCTTTAATCACTCCACATTCATATTTGCCTTTCTATTCCCTATTTCTTCCAATGTATTTTCTACTTTTTAAAAATACCGCTCTTGTTTTTATGTTTATTCTTTTGTAACACACTATTCTAGTGTTCATTCTTCAAATCCTTCTTATTCCCACGCAGTGAAGATTTTGCAAAATTGGTGTGGAATTTGTTGTGATAAATAGAAGATGCCTACTTGCTTATTTTATCTTATATTATTAAACATAATTAAGATTGTGGAACCTAATCCTCAATAATTGGTGTTTTAATTTCAGCATTTGTTTATAAACTCGCATCAGTGTTTTTATTTTCTGTTAATGTGTGATTTATTTATTTATTTGAATGTTTGGATTTTTTTCTCCCCTGAGCAAATGATCTCTCTCCCCTCTGTTTTCAGTAAGTCAATTCCTGAATTATATTTGGAGTCATGGCACAATACTAGATGATTCAAACAGAGAAAGAAAGAAAAGATCTCTGGCACTTCATTTTCCACTTTCCCCTGATCACAGTCCTAAAGGTATGTAGTATGTGCTCTTTTGCATTTTGCTCATATGTGTTAGGCAGAGTAAAGCAGGCAGGGTTTAGAGACCTTGATACGATGTCTTTAAATCGAAAGGAATTATTTTGAGGCTGCTGTGACAAATTCGGTGGTTTTGATTTGCTGCAATTCTATAATTTGAACACTGAGTGGCACTAAAGCCTAGGTCACAGATAAAATATTGTCGATTTAAACTAAGATTCAGGGGTCTGCTGATGGGTATTGCTTTGGGAAAGTGCAAAAAAGATCAGTAAAAGGTACTTTGAGCTTAAAAAAAAAAAGACAAGAAAGTTAGTTTGATAATCAGTTACTTTTGGGAACTCGAAGTTTACCCAACTCTATTGTTTGCAGATATTTGAAAGCAAGAAGTAAACTTCTGTTAAAATGACCAAAGATGATTAACCTCACTGCAACCTATTCTTGAATATTTTCCCTTTTTCTTTGCAGAAGGGAAGTGAATCTATACTTACAAGAAAGTTTGCAGATAGAGTGCTCCCATATGTATGTTGTTAAGCTCCTATGCACCCATAGGTTGCAATACCCACAGTAAACATTACTTCTGAACCCAAGCATCTTTAGAGACTATTTAGTTGTACCTCTACATGTGTGTTCATACATTTGACTGAATTTGGGAAATGTCAGTGTCATTCCAGTTTGAAAAAATTAGAATTTAGTTATTTTGGAGGGGGAAGAAAATTATACTTATGTTTTATTGCTTCTCTAAACATTAAATTATTCATTGTTTTCTGCTAATATTCCATTGGTATAAATACTCCTCCCAGAAAAAAGTCATATTCTTAGCTCTTGAATTTTTTTCTAGCATGTATTGGATTTTTAGCTATATCTCTTTTCATTATTTTAAAATTATTAAAAAAATATTTTCTCTAGAATTGCAACACATGTACATTATAGTCTATTTAGGGTTAATATTTTACTACTTAATCTAGAACATAAGAATTATGCGTAATAGTCCATTTACCTGCATCTTATCATTATAGCTGTAATTGTTATTTATCTTTTATAGAAATTAAGAGGAAAGAGTAATCTTTATATTTAGTCAGATATTTACTATTTCTAATATTCTTAATGCTTTTACGAATATCGAAGAACCTTTTACAAAGAACCAGCTTTTGGTTTCATTGATTTTCTCTGCTGTTTTTCTATTCTCTATTTCATTTATCTCTGCTATAATCCTTATTGTTTCCTTCCTTCTGCTAGGGTTTTGTTTGTATTTTTAATTTCTAGTTCTTTAAGTTGTAAAGTTAGGCTGTTGATTTGAGATCTTTCTTGGTTAATCTAAGCATTTATAGCTATAAATGTCTTTCTTAGCACCATTTTCACTGCTTCCTGTAAGTTTTGGTATGTTGTGTTTTCATTTTCACTTGTCTCTAAGTATTTTAAAATTTTCCTTGTGAGTTTTTCCTTGATCCACAGGTATTTTAAAAGTATATTGTTTAATTTCCACGACTTTATGAAATTTTCAGTTTATTTTATTGATTTCCAGTTCCATCCCGTGTGGTAACAATAGATACTTTGTATGATACCTGTCTTTTTAAATCCATTGAGACTTAATTTGTGACCTAATATATGGTCTGTCCTGGAAAATGTCCCAGAACAGTTGATAAGAATGTGTATGCTGTTTGGGGGTGGAGTTTTCTGTATATGTCAGATTTATGTGATTTATTGTGTTGTCTAAATCCTGTATTTCCTTACTTATCTTTTATTTGGTTGTTCTGTCCATTATTGTGAGTGGGGTGTTGAAGGCCCCAACTATTGTAGAACTGTCTATTTCTCACTTCAATTTCATCCGTTTTCGCTATATATATATATATATTCTGTCATTAGGTGCATGCATTTTTATAATTGTTATATCTCCTTGCTGTATTGAACCTTTTATTAATACATAGCATCCTTCTTTGTCTCTTGTAATCTTTTTCAATTTAATGTCAATTTTGTCTGATATTATTATAGCCATTCCTGTTCTCTTTTGGTTACTATTTGCATGAAATATCTTTTTCCGTCTTTTCACTTTCAACCTGTTTGTTCTTTGGATCTCAAGTGAGTCTCTTGTAAATAGCATATAGTTCGATCATTTCTTTTTTATTGGAGTAAAATTGCTTTACAATGTTGTATTAGTTTCTGCTGTACAATGAAGTGAATCAGCTATATGTATACCTATATCCCCTCCCTCTTGGACCTTCCTCCCACCCCACCATGCCACCCATCTAGGTCACAGAGCACTGAGCTGAGCTCCCTGTGCTATACAGCAGGTTCCCACTAGCTATCCATTTTACACATGGCACTGTATCTACGTCAAACCCAATCTCCCAATTCGTCCCACCCTCCCCTTCCCACCCTGTGTCCACATGTCCGTTCTCTACGTCTTTATCTCTATTCCTGCCCTACAAATAGGTTCATCTGTACGATTTTTCTAGATTCCACATTATATGCGTTAACATATGATATTTGTTTTTCTTGTTCTGGCTTACTTCACTCTGTATGACAGACTCTAGGTTCATCCACATCTCTACAAATGACCCAATTTCATTTCTTTTTATGGCTGAGTAATATTCCATTGTATATATGTACCGTATCTTCTTTATCCTTTCACCTATTGTTGGACATTTAGGTTGTTTCCATGTCCTGGCTATTGTAAACACATTGGGGTACATGTGTCTTTTTTTTTTCACACACACACACACACACACACACACACACACACACACACACACACTGTATTTTATTTTTACAAGAGATAAATAGACCAACACCAAGCATTGTAAATGGATGACCACAACAAAAGCAACAATGATTGCAGTTACCAAACATGAAACACACTCATACTATGTCATAATATTGACATTCAGTCCAATAATCCTCCACTGTAACAGCTCCTTTACTTTGCAGTGAAAATTGATTTGTATATTTTTTGCCTCTGAGTCCTTGTGGGATTTTTTATTTTTATTCAAACAGAAAGTCACAAAAATTATAATCATCCTCATCAGTTCACTCAGTCCCATGTAGTTAATTTTTTTTCATCCTGATCGTTTGTTAGCACTTTTATGAGTTCATCAGTTTTCCATTAGAGTTCTGAAAATGCTTATTCATTCAGTTCAGTGGTATAGTCAGTTACCAGAAACCTGTACTTGTCAGAGTCTTTTCCATGAATTCCTTGAAGATGAAACGCTTTTATAGGAACATATTTGCAAAAGCATCAGAGTACACCCAGAACTGTCTGTAAATGACAAAAGACTTAAAAATGACCACGGTTAAAGATTTGAGGAAAGTTCATAGTAATGCAATTGACAAGGAAATTTAGTTATTTCTGAGATATACATTTTAAAGTAATAACTAGAATTATGACTTATAGCATTATACCAGGACATATAAGATTTTTAGAAATTTCATGTAATGTCTGAAACATTTATATTAACATATTTCCATACAAATAACCCAAAGAAAGTTTAGTATTAGTTGTTTTTTGTTTGTTTGTTTGTTTTTTTATACTGCAGATTCTTATTAGTCATCAATTTTATACACATCAGTGTATACATGTCAATCCCAATTGCCCAATTCAGCATTTGGGGTACATGTGTCTTTTTGAATTATGTGTTTTTATCCATTTTGCCAATCTCCATCTTTTGATTAGGGAGTTAATTCATTTACATTTAAAGTAATTACAGAAGGAGGCGGAATTCAGAGTAAAATGTGATTAAAAGTTCAGGTAGGTTTTCTTAGTCCCCATGGGAAACTTTTGAGTGTATTGGGGCAGAGGTGAGGTACTGGTTATATGAAATGGGAACTTGAGTCATTTTATTTGGATATTAAGGGAAAGGAAGCTGGAGCCTTTAGGGACATCCAAATTACAAGTAAAGGAATGAGTTACCTATTGGGGTAGGTGTGGGAAAAATTCTAGAATGGTAGCAGTGAGTTACCTATTGGGGTAAGTGTGGGAAAACTTCTAGAATGGTAGCATGTTCATGGAGGGTTGTGGAGAAAACATCTAGAATGACTCAGAGTAATGGTAAATTCTAGCTGATTTTGAGTATTAAATCTATAGGTTCAAGCTGGAGACTATAAATGAAAGGAAGGGATTCTTTGCTTTTAGAAGTCTTTTCAGATATTATCTGCTTAGGGAGTTTTTGCAGGGAGGTCAGAGTATAACCTGTTGGAACTTGAAGGCTACCTTAATGTGATGAACAATGATTCTTTTTTCCAAGCAGGTGTTAAACATTTAATTTTTTTCTCCATATGGTATTTTATATATTGACTTGGCCAAAAAGTTCGTTCGGGGTTTTCTGTAAGATGTTACAAAAACCCGAATGGACGTTTTGGCCAACCCAATATTTACGTCTTCAAATGTATGAGTCTTTTCTTTATGGCTTTTGTGCTTTGTGTTTTAGCTAGAAATTATAAAGAAATTTACTCCTCATGTTTTTCTCTCCTACATTCATATATGGCTTAATTATTATTATTTCTAATGTTTAAATCTTTATCAGGAATATTTATTGATATAAGAAGTGAAATAAGATTTCAGCTTTATTTTATTTTAATTAAAAAAATAGTTAGCCAGGAGTGATGTCATTAACATGGTGGAATAAGGGTTTTCTATTGTATTTCCCTCAAAAAACACCAGTTTAGATGATCACCCATGGACAGGAGAGCCTTTGTAGAGGTCCAGGAGTCCAATGGAGAAATTCCAGCACACTGTTGGAGCAAAAAAATCTGAGGGCTTCTCTGGTGGCGCAGTGGTTGGGAGTCTGCCTGCTAGTGCAGGGGACGCAGGTTCGAGCCCTGGTCTGGGGGGATCCCATGTTCCGCGGAGCAACTGGGCCTGTGAGCCATAGCTGCTAAGCCTGTGCGTCTGGAGGCTGCGCTCTGCAACAAGAGAGGCTGCGATAGCGAGAGGCCGGCGCAACGTGGTGAAGAGCGGCCCTTGCTTGCCACAACTAGAGAAAGCCCTCGCACAGAAACGAAGACCCAACACAGCAAAAATAAATAAATAAATTAATAAACTCCTACCCCCAACATCTTCTTTAACAAAAAAAAATCTGACATTGGATGCATTGAAGAGGGTAAGAGGAACAGTTTCACTTTACCCATGTCACCTCTTCCCTAAAATGGCGTAGCTCCGTGATAAAAGAGATCTTCTCAGTCCATGACTTCTCCCATGGGGGAAAGTAGAACATATGAGTGCATGCTTGCTTTCCTCAGCTGTTCAGAATGCTGCCAAAGAGACTGTCTTCTTTCTCACTCCATCTAGAATGCTCTGAGGTGTGCTATGTTACTAGGAGGCGGGAAAGCTAGGAGACCATCAGACAGTGCTCTTGAAGGGTATCAAAGACATGCTGATCCTACTGTGTCATGGACTCCATCAGGAAGCTCACCCATGACACTGGGGATCCTTGCTTGTGCATCCCCCCAACTTGCCCATGAACACACCCAACATTCTGCACACCTCATCCATGCACCACCTCCCCAGCCATGGCTGGCTCCATGAAAGCGAGCCTTTGTAGATGGCTAGTGAGAATGAGCAGAAAGTCAGACTGACTCTACAGAATTGGAAAAAATCACACTAACCTTGAGCATTCAGCACTGCCCTAGGGAAAGCAAAAGAGAGGCTGCCAGCACCTGTTCTGGCTTTGCAGGATTGAGAGGTGGCACGCAATCTTAAGAATTCCCCCACAAGAGGGAACAAGAAGTGTAGAGAAGGTGTATCCATAGGAAAAGTTTGAGAAAGCCTCGGAATTCCTAACAGAGTTGACAGAAGGTATTTCTCTTCTGAAGCCAGTCAGTAAAGACTGAAGGAGTTGGTTGCTTCTTCAAATTTGAAGACAGCAATGCAAGACTTCAAGGAACATCAAGAATCAAGGAAACATGACACCACCAAAGAAACACAATAATTTTCCATTAGCTGACCCCAAAGAAATAAAGATCTGTGATTTTCCCAATAAAGAATTTAAAATACTTGTTTTAAGGAAGCTCAGTGAGTAACAAGACAACACAGAAAGACAATTTAATAAAACCAGGAAAACAATACGTAACAACATGAAGTTTAACATAGAGATAGAAATCATAAAAAAGAATTGAACAGGAACTTTGGAGCTGAAGAATGCAATGAATGAAATGAAAAAATACAAGAGTGAGCAACAACAGGCTGGATCAAGCAGAAGAAAGAATCTGTAAAATAGAAGACAGGTCATTTGAAATTATCCAGTCAGAGAAGAACAAAGGAAAAAGAATGAAAGAGTAAAGAAAACCTGAACATGAACTGTGGGATTCCATTAAAGGAAACAGTCTATGCATTATTGGAGTCCCAGAAGAAGAGAGAGGGAGAAAGGCGTAGAGAGCTTATTTGAAGGAATAATGGATTGGAGCATCAAAAATCTGGGGAGGGATTTGGACATCCACATTCATGAAGTTATTAGGTTCCACTAGAATTTTGACCCAAAACAATCTTATCCAAGACACAGTATAATAAAACTGTCTAAAATCAAAGACAGAGAATTTTAAAAGCATCAAGAGAAAAGATATTCCTCACGTACAAGGGAATCCCCATAAGACTATCAGTGGATTTCTCAGCAGAAACTTTGCAGGCCAGAAGAGAGTGCAATTATATATTCAAAGTGCTGAAAGAAAAAAATTGCCACCCAAGAATACTCTACTTGGCAAAGTTGTTATTCAAAATGAAGGAGACATAAAGACTTTACCAAACAAACAAAAGCTGAGGGGGTTCATCACCACTAGACCTGCCTTAATGAAGTACTGAAAGTTCTTTAAGCTGAAATGAAGGGCAATAGGAGCAAAAGGTGACTGTGCACAAGCCAGTGTTTTTTCTAACCTTAATATACTGTATACTGAAGAATCTCAGGTCTTATCCTATAATTTGCATTTTAAGAATTTGGTTTCTAATAAGCTCCCAGGTAATAACAATGCTAATGATCCATGTATAATATTTTGAGTTTCAAGAACTAATTCAGTGCACATTAAAATCACCTGGGGAGCTTTTTAAACTCCTATTGTGCAAGTCACAGCCTTACCATTTAAATCAGAATATAGAGGAGTGAGAACCAGGCATAAGTATTTTTTAAGGACCTAGGTGATTCCAAAGTACAGTAAAGTTTGGGAACTACTTGAAGTATGCTAAAATATGCTCTCTCCCACTCCCTTCTTATGAATACAAGGCAGCTTGTTTAGGCCATCTTCATTGTAATATAAAATGGAGATCCACCTGATTGTTGGGGATAGGCGAGTAGAAGATATCTATATATATGTATGTGTTTGTATATCTATCTACATAAAATCAATCAATCAATCAATCTATCTATCTATCTACCTACCTACCTACCTATCTACCTATCTATACGACATATAAAAGAGCTGGGGAGAGAACCAAAGTAGAAACTGAAGAAGATGACTCTAAATCACCCCAAGGTTTTGGTAGGAGGCACTTAACCCAGAAATGAAAGACCTTGAAATGTTTCATCTCCAAAGGGAAAAAAGCTTCCTTAACTCATCTTTGCTTACTCTCTATCCAAACGTATAACCTCAGTTAAACCTGATGAAAATATTTGTAACACATACTGACAAAAAAATAGTATCCAAAGGATATAACAAACACCTAAAAGATGAAAACCCCAATTTTTAAAACACGAGTAAAAGACACAAACAGGAATTTCTCCAAAGATGGAATACATATAGCCTATAAATATAGAAAGGCTGCTCAAACTTGTTAGTAATCAAGTAAATGCAAATAAAAATTACAAGATACAATTTCACATCCACAAGACTGGCAAGAAAAAATTGAATGGAATTCATCAAGTGTTGACAAAGATACGGAACAACAAGACTTTCATCCTTTACTGTTGGCCCTGGAAAATGATATGATCACTTTGGAAAACAATTTAGCTTTACCCACTAAAATTGAACTTCTTACTACCTAAAAATTCCAGATTCTATTGTAGGAATATGCTTTAGAAAGGCTTTTGCACAAACGTACCAGAAAAAAAATGTATAAAAATGTTTATGGCAGCAAAGTTCATAATAGCAAAAACTGGATATAACTTTTATATCTATTAACAGAATACACAAATAAATAGTAATAATAATAAATAGCGGGCTCCCCTGGTGGCGCAGTGGTTGAGAGTCCGCCTGCCGATGCAAGGGACACGGGTTCGTGCCCTGGTCCGGGAAGATCCCACATGCTGCGGAGTGGCTAGGCCCGTGAGCCATGGCCGCTGAGCCTGTGCGTCCAGAGCCTGCGCTCCGCAACGGGAGAGGCCACAACAGTGAGAGACCCGCGTACCGCAAAAAACAAAAACAAAAAAACCCCTAAGAAGTTATTATTTTCCCAGCAATACTGTAAGGGCTTTCAACATATTATAAAATTTAATTCTTAACAGTTAAATGAGATCGGTACAATTATTATCCCCATTTTAAAATGAGGAAATAGAAGTTTAGAGAGAATTACAGATTTGCCCAAGGCAGTAACTGATTGAGTCAGCGTTTAAGTCCAAGATTTAGCTCTTAACCATGCCAGTGGAATTGGGATATAGTAGCTTGTGCTTAAAGTGTGATCCCTGGACTAACATCATTAGAATCACCTGGGTACGTGATAGAAAGGGTGAGGCCCAACAGTTTATAGCTAAACAAACCTTTCAGGTGATTCCAATGCACACAAAAGTTTGAGAACCACTGGACATACAGGAATTGACTAAATAAAAAAGAGATGGTCATTTCAAATAGGAGAGGGAGTAGTCACTAAATGATAATGAGTTAACCGGCACATTTTCTTTCCTGAAACATTTTTTAAACTTTTAACTTTTTCCAGCTTTAGTAAGATATAATTGACATATAACATTGTGTAAGTTTAAGGTGTATAATGTGATGATTTGATACACAATATACTGCATAATGATTACCACCTTAAGGTTAGGTAACACTTCCATCACCTCACATAATTATCTTTTTTTGTAATAAGAACATTTAAAATTTCTTCTCAGCAGCTGTCAAGTACATAATACAGTATTTTTTTATTAAAATTTTTTTTTAACATCTTTATTGGAGTATAATTGCTTTACAATGGTGTGTTAGTTGCTGCTGTATAACAAAGTGAATCAGCTGTATATATACAGATATCCCCATATCTCCTCCCTCTTGCGTCTCCCTCCCACCTTCCTTATCCCACCCCTGTAGGTGGTCACAAAGCACCGAGCTGATCTCCCTGTGCTATGTGGCTGCTTTCCACTAGCTATCTATTTAAAATTTGGTAGTGTATATATGTCCATGCCACTCTCTCACTTTGTCCCAGCTTACCCTTCCCCCTCCCTGTGTCCTCAAGTCCATTTTCTATGTCTGCGTCTTTATTCCTGTCCTGCCCCTGGGTTATTCAAAACCTTTTTGTTTTGTTTTTCTTTTAGATTCCGTATATATGTGTTAGCATACGGTATTTGTTTTTCTCTTTCTGACTTACTTGACTCTGTATGACAGACTCTACGTCCATCCAACTCGCTACAAATAACTCAATTTCGTTTCATTTTATGGCTGAATAGTATTCCATTGTATATATGTACCACATCTTCTTTACCCATTCATTTGCCGATGGACACTTAGGTTGCTCCATGTCCTGGCTATTGTAAATAGAGCTGCAACGAACGTTGTGGTACATGACTCTTTTTGAATTATGGTTTTCTCAGGGTATATGCCCAGTAGTGGGATTGCTGGGTCGTATGGTAGTTCTATTTTTAGATTTTTGAGGAACCTCCATACTGTTCTCCATAGTGGCTCTATCAATTTACATTCCCACCAACAGTGCAAGAGGGTTCCTTTTTCTCCACACCCTCTCCAGGATTTATTGTTTGTAGACTTTTTGATGATGGCCATTCTGACTAGTGTGAGGTGATACCTCATTGTAGTTTTGATTTGCATTTCTCTAATGATTAGTCATGTTGAGCATCCTTTCATGTGTTTGTTGGCAATCTGTATATCTTCTGTGGAAAAATGTCTATTTAGGTCTTCTGCCCATTTTTGGATTGGGTTGTTTGTATTTTTGATATTGAGCTGCATGAGCTGCTTGTATATTTTGGAGATTAATCCTTTGTCAGTTACTTTATTTGCAAAAATTTTCTCCCATTCTGAGGGTTGTCTTTTCTTCTTCTTTATGGTTTCCTTTTCTGTGCAATGGCTTTTAAGTTTCATTTGGTCCCATTTGTTTATTTTTGTTTTTATTTCCATTACTCTAGGAGGTGGAACAAAAAAGATCTTGCTGTGATTTGTGTCAAAGAGTTTTCTTCCTATGTTTTCCTCTAAGAGTTTGATAGTGTCTGGTCTTACATTTAGGTCTCTAATCCATTTTGACTTTATTTTTGTGTATGGTGTTAGGGAGTGTTCTAATTTCATTCTTTTACATGTAGCTGCCCAGTTTTCCCAGCACCACTTATTGAAGAGACTGTCTTTTCTCCATTGTGTATCCTTGCCTCCTTTGACATAAATTAGTTGACCATAAGTGCGTGGGTTTATTTCTGGGCTTTCTATCCTGTTCCATTGATCTATGTTTCTGTTTTTGTGCCAGTAGCATATTGTCTTGATTACTGTAGCTTTATAGTACAGTCTGAAGTCAGGGAGTCTGATTCCTCCAGCTATTTTTTTTTCCCCTCAAGACTGCTTTGCCTATTCGGGGTCTTTACTGTCTCCATACAGATTTTAAGATTTTTCGTTCTAGTTCGATAAAAAATGCCATTAGTAATTTGATAGGGACTGCATTGAATCTGTAGACTGTTTTGGGTAATATAGTCATTTTCACAATATTGATTCTTCCAATCCAAGAACATGGTATATCTCTCCATCTGTTGGTATCATCTTTAATTTCTTTCATCAGTGTCTTATAGTTTTCTTCATACAGGTCTTATGTCGCCCTAGGTAGGTTTATTCCTAGGTATTTTATTCTTTTTGTTGTAATGGTAAATTTGAGTGTTTCCTTAATTTCTCTTTCAGATTTTTCATCATTAGTGTATAGCAATGCAAGAGATTTCTGTGCATTAATTTTGGATCCTGCAACTTTACCAGATTCATTGATTAGCTCTAGGAGTTTTGTGGTGGCATCTTTGGGATTCTCTCTGTATAGTATCATGTCATCTGCAAACAGTGACAGTTTTACTTCTTCTTTTCCAATTTGTATTCCTTTTATTTCTTTTTCTTCTCTGATTGCCACAGCTAGGACTTCGAAAACTATGTTGAATAATAGTGGCAAGAGTGGACATCCTTTTCTTGTTCCTGATCTTAGAGGAAATGCTTTCAGTTTTTCACCATTGAGAATGATGTTTGCTGTGGGTTTGTCGTATATGGCCTCTATTATATTGAGGTAGGTTCCCTCTGTGCCACTTTCTGGAGAATTTTTATCATAAAAGGGTGTTGAATTTTGTCAAAAGCTTTTTCTGCATCTATTGAGATGATCATATGGTTTTTCTTCTTCAATTTGTTAATATGGTGTATCACATTGATTGATTTGCATATATTGAAGAATCCTTGCATCCCTGGGATAAATCCCACTTGATCATGGTGTATGATCCTTTTAATGTGTGGTTGGATTCTGTTTGCTAGTATTTTGTTGAGAATTTTTGCATCTATGTTCATCAGTGATACTGGCCTGTAATTTTCTTTTCTTGTAGTTTTTTTGTCTGGTTTTGGTATCAGGGTGACGGTGGCCTCATAGAATGGGTTTGGGAGTGTTCCTTCCTCTGCAATTTTTTTGAAGAGTTTGAGAAGGATGGGTGTTAGCTCTTCTCTAAATGTTTGATAGAATTCACCTATGAGGCCATTTGGTCCTGGACTTTTGTTTGTTGGAAGTTTTTTTTTTTTTTTTTTTTTTTTTTGGTGGTACGTGGGCCTCTCACTGCTGTGGCCTCTCCCATTGCGGAGCACGGGCTCCGGACATGCAGGCTCAGCAGCCATGGCTCATGGGCCCAGCCACTCCGCAGCATGTGGGATCTTCCCGGACCGGGGCACGAACCCGTGTCCCCCACATCGGCAGGAGGACTCTCAACCACTGAGCCACCAGCGAAGCCCTGTTGGAAGATTGTTAATCACAAGTTTCAATTTCATTACTTGTGATTGGCCTGTTCATATTTTCTATTTCTTCCTGGTTCAGTTTTGGAAGGTTATACCTTTCTAGGAATTTGTCCATTTCTTCCAGGTTGTCCATTTTATTGGCATAGACTTGCTTGTAATTGTCTTTTAGGATTCTTTGTATTTCTGCGGTGTCTGTTGTAACTTCTCCTTTTTCATTTCTGATTTTATTGATTTGAGTCCTCTCCCTCTTTTTCTTGATGAGTCTGGTTGATGGTTTACCAATTTTGTTTATCTTCGCAAAGAACCAGCTTTTAGTTTTATTGATCTTTGCTATTGTTTTCTTTGTTTCTATGTCATTTATTTCTGCTCTCTTCTTTATGATTTCTTTCCTTTTGCTAACTTTGGGTTTTGTTTGTTGTTCCTTCTCTAGGTCCTTTTGGTGTAAGGTTAGATTGTTTATTTGAGATTTTTCTTGTTTCTTGAGGTAGGCTTGTATAGCTGTAAACTTCCCTCTTAGAACTGCTTTTGCTGCATTGTATAGGTTTTGGATCGTCGTGTTTTCATTGTCATTTGTCTCTAGTAATTTTTTGATATCCTCTTTGATTTCTTCAGTGATCTCTTGGTTATTTAGTAATGTACTGTTTAGCCTCCATGTGTTTGTGTTTTTAATGTTTTTTTCCCTGTAATTCATTTGTAATCTCATAGCATTGTGCTCAGAAAAGATGCTTGATATAATTTCAATTTTCTTATATTTACTGTGGCTTGATTTGTGACCCAAGATGTGATCTATCCTGGAGAATGTTCCATGTGCACTTGAGAAGAAAGTGTAATCTGCTGTTTTTGGATGGAATGTCCTATAAATATCAATTAAATCTATGTGGTCTATTGTGTCATTTAAAGCTTCTGTTTCCTTATTTATTTTCATTTTGGATGATCTGTCCATTGGTGTAAGTGAGGTGTTAAAGTCCCCCACTATTATTGTGTTACTGTCGATTTTCTCTTTTATAGCTGCTAGCATTTGCCTTATATATTGAGGTGCTCCTATATTGGGTGCATAAATATTTATAATTGTTATATCTTCTTCCTGGATTGCTCCCTTGATCATTATATAGTGTCCTTATTTGTCTCTTGTAGCATTCTTTATTTTAAAGTCTATTTTATCTGATATGAGTATTGCTACTCCAGCTTTCTTTTGATTTCCATTTGCATGGAATATCTTTTTCCATCCCCTCACTTTCAGTCTGAATGTGTCCCTAGGTCTGAAGTGGGTCTCTTGTAGACAGCATATGTATGGGTCTTGTTTTTGTATCCATTCAGCAAGGCTGTGTCTTTTGGTTGGAGCATTTAATCCATTCACGTTTAAGTAATTATCGATATGTATGTTCCTATGACCATTTTCTGAATTGTTTTGGGTTTGTTTTTGTAGGTCCTTTTCTTCTCTTTGTTTCCCACTTAGAGAAGTTCCTTTAGCATTTGTTGTAGAGCTGGTTTGGTGGTGCTGAATTCTTTAGCTTTTGATCGTCTGTAAAGGTTTTAATTTCTCCATCGAATCTGAATGAGATCCTTGCTGGGTAGAGTAATCTTGGTTGTAGGTTTTTCCCCTTCATCACTTTAAATATGTCCTGTCACTCCCTTCTGGCTCAACGAGTTTCTGCTGAAAGATCAGCTGTTAACCTTATGGGGATTCCCTTGTATGTTAATTGTTCCTTTTCCCTTCTGCTTTTCATATTTTTTCTTTGTATTTAATTTTTCATAGTTTGATTAATACATGTTTTGGCATGTTTCTGCTTGGATATATCATGTATGGGACACTCTGTGCTTCCTGGGCTTGATTGACTATTTCCTTACCCATATTATGGAATTTTTAAACTATAATCTCTTAAAATATTTTCTTAGTTCCTTTTTTTTCTCTTCTTCTTCTGGGACCCCTATAATTCGAATGTTGGTGTGTTTAATGTTGTCCCAGAGGTCTCTGAGATTGTCCTCAATTCTTTTTATTCTTTTTTCTTTATTCTGCTCTGCAGTAGTTATTTCCACTATTTTATCTTCCAGGTCATTTATCCATTCTTCTATCTCAGTTATTCTGCTATTGATTCCTTCTAGAGAAATTTTATTGTCATATATCTTGTTCATCTGTGTTTGCTGTTTAGTTCTTCTAGGTCCTTGTTAAACGTTTGTTGTATTTTCTCCATTCTGTTTCCACAATTTTGGATCATCTTTACTATGATTATTCTGAATTATTTTTCCGGTAGACTGCCTATTTCCTCTTCATTTGTTTGGACTGGTGGGTTTTTACTTTGCTTCTTCATCTGCTATGTATTTCTCTGTCTTCTCATATTGCTTAACTTACTGTGTTTGGGGTCTCCGTTTCATAGGCTTCAGTTTCATAGTTCCCGTTGTTTTTGGTGTCTGCTCCCAGTGGGAGAGGTTGGTTCAGTGGGTTGTGTAGGCTTCCTGGTGTAGAGGACTGGTGCCTATGTTCTGGTGGATGAGTCTAGATCTTGTCTGTCTGGTGGGCAGAACCATGTCTGGTGATGTGTTTTGGGGTGTCTGTGAACTTAATATCATTTTAGGCAGCGTCTCTGCTAACGTTTGGGTTTGTGTTCCTGTGTGGCTAGTTGTTTGGCATAGGGTGTCCAGCACTGTATCTTGCTGGTCATTGAGTGGAGCTGGGTGTTAGCATTGAGATGGAGATCTGTGCTCCATCTCCATTATGAGATGGAGCGCATAGTATCAATGTGTTTTCGCCATTTGATATTACATGGGGCTGGAAGGTCTCTGGTGGACCAACGTCCTGAACTCTGCTCTCCTACCTCTGAGGCTCAGGCCTGACACCCGGCCGGAGAACCAAGACTCTTTCAGCCACACGGATTGTCTCCTCCTGTCAATTCTGCGATCTCTGTCTTAAATTTTATCCACTTAACACCTTTATCTTGGTCTGCACAACCTGGAGTGTGTTGCCCAGCGGCGCACCTCAGCATGGGCTAGCACACCACACAGGACAGGCCGGGCAGGGGCTGGGGCCCAGGTTGGGGAGGAGGAACTTGGAGGCCAAGGGCAGTGGTCATTTGCCCAGCACTGGGGTGTCTCCAGGGCTACCTTGGTGCCCTCCTCAGACCTGCTTTGGCTCCTGGTGGCCAGACAGCCCCAGCACCTCACGTCCTCACAGGCTCGCCAAGCCAAGAAAGCAGGCTACAGTATTGTTAATTATAGTCGCTATGCTGTATATTAGCTCCTCAGAACTTATTAATATTATAACTAGAGGTTTATACACTTTGACCATTATCTCCCCTTTTTTCCCACCCCCATCTCCTGACAGTCACTGTTCTACCCTCTGTTTCTGTGGGTTAGGGTTTTTTAGATTCCACATATAAGTGAGTATTGGTCTTAATCTGTCTGATTTATTACACTTAGCATAATGCCCTCAAGGTCCAGCCATGTTGTCACAAATGGCAGCATTTCCTTCTTTTTATGGCTGAATAATATTCCATTATATATATACCCCACATTTTCTATATCCACTCATTCAGAAAATAGCTAGGTTGTCTTCATGTCTTGGCTGTTGTGAATAATGCTGCAATGAACATGGAGCTGCAAATATCTTTTTAAGAGAGCGATTTGTTTTCCTTCAGATATATACCCAGAAGTGGGATGCTGGATCACATGGTAATTCTATTTCTAATTATTGAGAAACCTCCATGCTGGTTTTGCCCCCATAGTGGCAGCAAAGTGTTCCCTTCTGCTTTCTGAAAGAGTTTATGTTGTAGTCACATTAACTCTTTTTAAAATGTTTCCTGGAATTCATAGTGAAGCTATCTACATCTGGGCTTTTCTTTGTAGAAAGATTTAAAATTACTAATTTAATCTGTTTTACTTGTTATATATCTATTCAGATTTTCTATTTCTTCTTTTTTCAATTTTAATCGCTTATGTCTTTCTTGAAATATGTCCATTTAGTATGTTATTAATATGTTGGCATAGTATTCCAACATAATATTCATAATATTCCCTTATAAATCTTTAGACTTCTGTACAGATAGTAGTGAGGTCTGCGTCTCTCTAACTAAAATGATTACTATTCCTATGCCTTCTTGAAGTATGGAATATAGTTATAATAATTGTTTTGTCTTTGTCTACTATTTCTGCGTATCTGTTTTATTTCTGGGTCAGTTTTTCATGATTGATTTTTTTTTTTACATCTTTATTGGAGTATAATTGCTTTACAATGGTGTGTTAGTTTCTGCTTTATAACAAAGTGAATCAGTTACAAATATACATATGTTCCCATATCTCTTCCCTCTTACATCTCCCTCCCTCCCACCCTCCCTATCTCACCCCTCCAGGCGGTCACAAAGCACCGAGCTGATCTCCCTGTGCTGTGCAGCTGCTTCCCACTAGCTATCTGCCTTACATTTGGTAGTGTATATATGTCCATGCCTCTCTCTCACTTTGTCACAGCTTACCCTTCCCCCTCCCCGTATCCTCAAGTCCGTCCTCTAGTAGGTCTGTGTCTTTATTCCTGTCTTACCCCTAGGTTCTTCATGACATTTTTTTTTCTTAAAGTCCATATATATGTGTTAGCATATGGTATTTGTCTTTCTCTTTCTGACTTCACTCTGTATGACAGACTCTAGGTCTATCCACCTCATTACAAATAGCTCAATTTCGATTCTTTTTATGGCTGAGTAATATTCCATTGTATATATGTGCCACATCTTCTTTATCCATTCATCCGATGATGGACACTTAGGTTGTTTCCATCTGTGGGCTATTGTAAATAGAGCTGCAATGAACATTTTGGTACATGACTCTTTTTGAGTTATGGTTTTCTCAGGGTATATGCCCAGTAGTGGGATTGCTGGGTCATATGGTAGTTCTATTTTTCGTTTTTTAAGGAACCTCCATACTGTTCTCCATAGTGGCTGTACCAATTCACATTCCCACCAGTAGTGCAAGAGGGTTCCCTTTTCTCCACACCCTCTCCAGCATTTATTGTTTCTAGAGTTTTTGATAATGGCCATTCTGACTGGTGTGAGATGATACCTCATTGTAGTTTTGATTTGCATTTCCCTAATGATTATTCATGATTGATTTTTAAATCTTCACTATGGGTTGTAGTTTTCTGCTTTATTGCATGCCTTATAATTTTTTATTAGCTGCTAAACATTGTGAATTTTAACTTGTTGAGTACTGGATATTTTTTAATTCCTATAAATATTCTTGAGCTTTCTTTTTTTTAGGACACAGTTAAGTTACTTGGAAACAGTTTGATCCCTCCAAATCTTGTTTTTAAGGAACAAAGCAGCCTTTAAACTAGGGCTAATCTTGCCCCACACCGAGGCAATGCATTTCTGAGCACTCTATCCAATGCCCTGTGAATTATGAGGGTGTCCACTCTTAACTGATGGGAAAATGTAGAATTCCTGGCTGTGTTTGACTTCTCAGGATTATTTCTCTACTCCTTTCAGGTGTCCACTCCCCCTTGCCTCAGGTAGTTTCTTTACACATCTTCATCTCTTTTCACACACTTAATCATTATCCAGCTAAAGACTGGAGGGGTCCCTCTACATATCTCCTTCTCTGTGCATCTCTTTCGTCTTTGGGCTGCCTTGCCAACTCTAACTATCTCGCCCCACCTAAGGTAGTCTGTACTCCTAACTTCATCTGTTCAACTTAAGGAGACCAGCAAGCTGTGCCTGGAGTCCCCCTTTCTGCACTACAGTCATTCTGTAAACAGTAAGCTGGGACATTTAGGGAGTCCACTTTGTTTCCCTCTCTCAGGGGTCACTGTCCTGCATTGCCTTATGTCAAATGTACAAAAACTGTGGTTTCACATATTTTGTTTAGGTTTTATGCAGGAGAGTAAATCTAATCACTGTTCCATAATGACTAAAAGTGGAAGTGGAGCTTATATTTTAGGGGAAATAGATAGTTAATAAATTAACAAAAAGATGACTAATGTAAATTAAGATTTGGGTTCTTTAGAAAGAGTGTTCAGGGAAAACCTCTTTAAAGATGGACTTTTAGCCTGAAATCTGAATGATGAGGAGAATGCCATTCAAAGATCTGGGGGAAGAGAATTCTGGCGTAGGGTGAAAATCTGGCTAGTGCAAATGCCTTGAACCTAGAACAGATGATTTGAATCAACCCTATCTTTTTAACCTCATCATTTGCAATTGCCCTATTATGTATGACCTTATTATTCAGCCAATCTGAGTTCTTTTCAATCCCTTATTTAAACTGCTGCTTTTCTTTCTCCACTCATGCCATCCCCTCAACTTAAAATGCCTTATTCTTTATTTCCACCTCTGGAAATCTTATTCCCTTGCTAACTAAGACTAGTTGCCATCTCCTTCATGGGTCTTCCTTGGTAACCTCAGTCAGAAATGATATTTTTTCCTCTGAATTCCTAATGTATGTATTTTTTTGTACCCAGGTTTCTAAACCTTAAATAGGTACCGATTTTGGTACTTACTATAGTCTGATTTTTGTTGGTATTTTGTTTTCTACTTTAGTGCCTAGAACACCTCCTGGCATAGAGTAGAAAATTAATAAATGTCTATTGGACAAATGGTTATATTATACTTATTTGTGAATATGTCTCTCTGAAATGGATGTTTTGATATAGCCAATCTGAAGTAGCCATTCTGATATTTGTAAATTGTAAAAATACTTAAAAAAATTTTTTTTGGCTGTGCCGTGTGGCTTGCAGGATCCTAGTTCCCCAACCAGGGATCGAACCCATGCCCCCTGCAGTGGAAACTCAGAGTCCTAACCACTGAACTGCTAGGGAATTCCCTAAAAATACTTTATAGAATTTGTGTAATGTATTCAACAAGACTGGCTTTTATCCATGCATGAACCTTACCCTGTGGCTTGTTTCCATCCCATTCCTGACCCCTAACCAATCCTTTTCCTCTTTACTAAATGCTGCTTAAGTAAGTTTTGATCGGCTCAAAGATGGGATACAAATGTCTGTTGCACATATTCCTTGGTTGTTATAAAATTTTATATACACTAAGGTATCATTTAATATTTATTTCATTCTTCTTTAAAAGTTTCTCAAGAATGATTAATATGCTTTTTTTATTTCCCAGAGTGTTTAGTACTTTGCTACTCAAAAATGGGGTTTGCAGACCAGCAGCATTGGCATCACCTGGGAGCTTGTGGGAAGTGCAGAATCTAGGGCCCCACTTCAGACCTACTGAATTAGAATTTTCATTTTAACAAGATTCCCCAGGTGATTCATATGCACAGAGCACTGGTATTGTGTTTTATTTTACACAGTTGTCACACCAAATAAGTATTTGTCGAGTGAAGATAAAGCTTCCGGATCAAGTATGAGTTGTACCACAAGTCCTTTATTAACAAGTTATGTTGAATAGAAACTTTATGAGTTATGTAAGATTAGCCCATTTGCTAGTTCTGCAAACTCCTAACCCATTCATTGTCAACTCTTTTGAATATATTTTATAAATATACCAGTAAATGTCAAAATGCCCATAACATAGTAATTTCGGCACAGGGTAGTGGTTAGTGAAGGGACACTGGTTTTAGAATTGTAAGAGACAGAAATACAGTTTAAACTAACTTTGGAAAAAAAAAGGGTTATTGGCTTTGGTAATCAAACCACAAGAAGTGCTAGACCATACATAGATTTGAGGGATAATTATTATTTGTCACTCATTACATCTCTCCTTGGTTATTTTCTGTGATTTTTGACTCATTCTCCTGCAGATATTTTTCTTACGGTGAGAGATATGGTCTCCATCAGCTCTAGAGCCTCAAATTTTCTCCACTAGAGAGACATGGAAACTAGATGTGTCCCATATATCAAGTTTAAGAACCCAGGGGAGAGATACTGATGCTGATTGGTTCACATTGGGTCAGATGCTCATCTCTGGACCAAAAAACTCTAGCCAAAAGGTTAAATAGGACATTTTCCAGAAGATAGGAAAACTAATAAATTCCCAATATAAGATCCAAAATATGACTATAAGCTTCCATTCCACAGATAGGGTGGTTAATTTTTTTTCTACTAGTTTCCTTTACCCAGTTAATGTCTGGGACTACCAAAGGAATTTTTATTTTTGCTAATATGTCTTGGTGGTTCTTTCTGCCCTCTACTAGTTGTTCACACTGTGAACTATTGTTATTCTAAAGATGTGCTGATAAATAAAGGTGGTCTTGAAGTTCTCCAAGCTATTTTTCCCCATATCAGTTTGTTCCCATGTGGCATCATGTGGCAGGTCAAGCTCAATCCACACCATAGAGAAATCTATAGAAATCCTGGATTTCAGAAAAGCTCCATTTCATGTCCAGTCTCAGGCCTGCCCCAGGATGACTGACAGAAAGAATCATCTGTTTCTTTTAGGGAAATTCTCTACCTTCTGGTGTGGTGTAGTCTCTATTACTCAGACAAAAAATAAAAATATTGAATAGTATTGAATAGTGGGAGACATTAATATGTATGTAGAAAATCTTTCTCTTGTTCTAGAAGGGAACATCGGTTTAAAGACTAATCCAATTTATATTGTTTAAATGATACACCTCTGAGTCTTCAACACCAGCATTCATATTTATGGTTACTTCACAGATTTCTTCATGATTATTCTCTTGAAATAAAGGTAGTCTTACTTTTAAGAACAGTAACTTTTGGAAGCCCCTAGTGCTTCTAAAACAGAGTCAAATTAATGTTTTTCTTTACCAGTGAGGTTAGTAATAATGTTTGGTTTGGATAATCAATATAGACAGCATATGTGTAGTATTTAAAGTGTTCTATATATGTGGTACAAGTAGAGTTAGGTGTGGTGGTTTTTATTGTAGAAGTATTAGTTGAGGCTCTTCCTGTGATGTATTGTCTAATGTTTCATAGGACTAAGGTGCTATTTGTTCATTTATTCACTTAACTAATTATTGCATGCTTTCATTCATTCACTTATTCACTAAAAATATTTGTTGAATTCATATTAGGCATTCAGCACAATGACAGACCCTGGGAAAACAACAGGGAAAAAGACAGATTTATTCCATACTATCATGGAACAGATTCTAGTGGAATATTTTGAATGAAGCCCCAAATCAGTATCTTTTTTCACTCTTGGAAAATAAAACAAAACCCAAAAAACTTCATGCCCTTATGAAGAGAGTCGCATTGTTGTTATCCCTGATGTCCTGACCTGACTCTGGAAATTATATTTAGTTTACCATAATGATTCATTCATTCATTCAGCTGAATGGAATTCTTTGCTTCCTGTCTCCAGCAGATCTATGTCTACCAGACCACAGGAATTAAAATTTCATGGTGAGAGAACTGATACCATGATACAGTTTAAAAATATTTGTGTACTTCTTATGTAACCAGAGATTTTAATAAAAGAAATGATTCTTATTGCTGATCAAACTACTAAACTCTTTTCCTAGTGAATGTTCCACCTGCCTTTCTGATGAAAAAGATCTGTTGCTTATTTTATACATGTTCTTGCAGTTAATTTGTTTGAGGAATTATTGTTATACTGTTGAAATTTGACTTGAATGAGTCCAATTACTTCAGTATTTTACTAACTTGCTGCTTATAGGGAAGGAGGCAAAACCAACAAAAACAAACTTCACAAATGAGATATGGTGAAATAATTTGAAAAGACAAGATTAGGTATTTACTTTCACTTTACCAGTCTAGTCTGCAAGGTAAACAATAACTGATTTCTTTTTTTCAGCCTACTTCTCCCTGCAGCTTCTGCTCTAATTCTCTGCTTTCTTTCCCAGTCTCCGGGAGTATAATTGTCTATGCTTCAATTTCTTTCCTGCTACAGTTTCTTAAATCGCCTCCCACCACTCTACGAACTGCTCTTGTGAAGGTCTTCAGTAACCTCCTTGTTAAATACCAGTGGGATTCTCATTTTTCATCTGTCTTGAGTAGTAATGGAAATGCTGTCCTTCCAGTTGCTCAGGCTAAAAACCTTGGCATCATCCTCAACTTCTCTTTTTCTCTTACATCCCACATTCCATCCTTCAGCAAATTCTGTTGGCTCTACATTCACAACACATCCAGAATTCCACCACTTCTCATCTAGTTCAGCCATTATCATCTCTTGCTTGGCTTATTACAATAGCTTCTTACAATAGCTTATTACAATAGCTTCTTACCGGTTCCTACACTTCCTCCTTTGCTTACCTGTCTATTCTTTGCACTTGTTCTCTTTGTCTGGAAAACTGATTCACCCAAATACCTTCATGGTCCACTACCTCACTTCCTTCAGGTCTTTATTCACATGTCACCTTCTTCATGAGGTCTTCTCTGGCTACCTAATTAACATTGGAAATCCAGATATGCCTTATTCTCCTTTCCTGCTTTCTATTTCTTCATCGCACTTATCATCATCTCACATACTGTATGTTTACTCATATACCTGTTTACTCTTTGTCTTCTCAATCCCTTTACACCAATCAGTATTTCTGAATTTTTTATTTGCCTGCTATATCCCCAGTTCCTAGGACAGCGATTATTCAGTATCTGGCACATAAAAGTACTCAAATAATTATTTGTTGAAAAGGAATAAATTTTGTTATAACTAGGATAATTTTCCATTAGGTCAGAAAGAGTCTGAATCAGTTTTTTTTTTTTTTCTATAGACATAGTTTTTACAGACAGGGAGAATAGTTTGCTTTTGTGTTCAACTGTAATTATAAAATAAGAACTATACATTAAAACACCGTGTTAATCTCACAAGTACTCTTTGCTTTGTGTGATTTTAATTTACTTGGATTTGAATAGCACAAGTTTCATTTTTAGATCTTTTTATTAATGTGAGAATTGTTTTGGAATGGCACAGTGAAGATCAAGCTCCTTATCTTACAAATGTTTCAGCAGGCATCAAAGTAGAGTTAGAGCAGTGACATCTTGGGGTATGATAACTACTCACTTGTTAACCTAGCTGCTCGTCAGTCTTTTCTCATCATCTTCATTTCTCATTTGTTGAATATTGCATCATCATTATGATTCTTTTGAGGACAAGCATCCCTGTCTTTGTGATTGCCCTTGCCTCAGGCCTGAAAAGCATCATTGTGTTTCCTGAGGAAGCTCTGGCATCCTCTTATTCTCTGTAAAGTGGAAAGGAAATATTAATAAGAGAAGAACATTTTGACAATTTAAATAAATGAGAACCTTAAAGCTCAACAGTAGACGGTTAGATTATCATGTAGGAGGACTCTGACAGAGATTGTGGCAAGCAGTGCCACCAGACAGAAGCCATGGGACATGGTCTTTTTCAAAACCCATTTTGGGTCAGGTTTTCCTGGGACTAATACTGCTCATGGGTCCTAATAGCTCCTAAACAGGAGTCATGATTATACATGAACATAGAAATCATCAATAACTTTTCCATTATGTGTGGGTGGTATTTGGGTGTCAGTGAAGAAACATTTTAGTTTATATGTAGACCCCTATAGGGTCTTTTAGGGTATTACAGTTTTCTAGGGGAACTGAAATAGACAAAACATCAACACAGATTTATACAAATAAAAACAGTTTCAAGAATGTATTGAATATAAGGATACTTCAAAAGAGTTGGGAAATGGTTTGATGTATTGGAAAAAAAGGTTTCTAGAGTTATAAACTGGGACTCAGTAATAGTTGAAGCACATATAGGGTAATAAGTGGATCAGTGAAAAGTCTGGAAGACTTTGAAATATTGATATTTCTTTAGAGAGCTATTGATTGTGTTCTTCTAACTCTACATAACCTTTTAAAGAAACACAATCCTTAATCAGACTTTCGCCTGGTCCCAAGCCTATATTGCCAACTCTTTTCTGATTTATCTGCCTTCAGACATCCTCCCACCACTTCAAATTCAATGGAATTATTTTAATGGCCACCATTTGTTGAGGAATTACTTACCGCTATTCTAAGTGCTTTATATGTGTTAGCTGATTTAAACCTTGGAACAATTCAAATTTTGAGTTGGTTCTTTTATTATCTTAGTTTTATGGATGGGGAAACTGAGACTTTAGGGAATTTAAGAAATTTGCCCAAGGCCACACATATTAAATGACACTTCTGAGTACAAAGTTACGTTCTTAACCACTGTTATTATTTTCAAAATAAAATTCTTTAGGTGTTCTCTCAGTCTGCTTCTTTTTACTGTTTTCCATATATTGTTGAATGTTGCCACTATCCATCAAGCCAGAGTCCTACACATATTTATCTTCTTCATTCTCTGCCTCAGAATAATTAGTAAGTCAATGTATTTTTTCTCTTATATATCTCTTGGAACTGTTTCCTTTTATCCATCATTACTGCAGCTATCATAATTCAGGCTCTTATCATCTCTTATCAGCTAAGATAACTAGGCTCTCTGCCACCAGTCTTGCCCCAGCATCTTCCATGTTACAGATTTTTTTAACTGCTTGTCTTGTCATATCATTTTTCTGCCTAAGATCCTTTTCTGCCTAAGATCCTTAAAGAGCTTCCTATCATCTGTAGGATAAAGTCCAATCTTTTGAGAATGGCAACAAAGGCCTTTTATAATCTGGTCCGTGTCTTCACTTTCTTCCTTCTTTCCTGCTACTTCCTTCATATGTCCCACGTTTTAGCCATACAGAACTTCCTTGAGTTCTGGAACACCATGGTATTCCTCTTGTCTGGAATACTTTTACTCTCTTCTCCCCTAGAACCCATTCCATAATTTATTACATAAGTTATCACATGAAATGTTATGTGAACGTTTATCTTTCCCACTTCCAAGTACACTGTTAGCTCTCTGAGGGTTTGCTTTATGCCTTATTTTTCTTTATATTCTTTATATCTTTATACAGTTTTATTTATTTAGCACATAATGTAATTTATAATTTTTTATAGCATATAATGTACCTACTGATTTATAAACCATGAATCAATGAATAAATGAATGGACGAATACATAAATGAACATTAGTCGTTTTTTTTTTTTTTGGCAGTATGCGGGCCTCTCACTGTTGTGGCCCCTCCCATTGCGGAGCACAGGCTCCAGACGCGCAGGCTCAGCAACCATGGCTCACGGGCCCAGCCGCTGCGCGGCATGCGGGATCTTCCCGGACCGGGGCACGAACCCGTGTCCCCTGCATCGGCAGGCGGACTCTCAACCACTGTGCCACCAGGGAAGCCCCATTAGTCGGTTTTTATTTGGTTTTGCCAATGAGGGAATACTCTTCAAAGACTGAGTAGTTGAGGGAAGTAGGAGAGACAGCTATCTGACTGGCCTGGTTAACAGTGAGATATGGAGTTGGAAGAGTTTCCTTTTAGATGTTCTTTGGAAATTTATGAGTATATGGCATATTTAGAAACCCAGACATTTTTAGTGATAGCATTCAGAATGGTTTGGATACTTAGGCTTGGAGTGTTGACTGACTTGCTTAAAGCTTTTTCAACCAATTAGTTGCTGGGCTTGAATTTGAGTCAGAGTCCTCAATATTACCTATTTTAGTATTACGCTGGTGCAGAATACAACACATTTAGTCCAGCCTCTTATTTAACTAATAAAGAAATTAAAGGAAGTACCAGGGTGAGTAATCTGTCCATGGTTCCATAACTGCTAAGGGACAGAGATTTACAATTCCATGCCTTGCCCATTGTAAGACGCAGTATAATGTAGTGGTCAAGAAGCACAGGGAAGCCAACCCGCCTGGACTTAAATCCCAGCCCTGCCATTTACCAGCTTTGTGATTTGGGAAAATTCAGTATCCTTATCTGTAAAATGGGGAAGGTATCCACGTCATAGGGCTAATGTGAAGGTTAAATAAATTAATACGGGAAAGCCCTCAGTGAGTATCTGCGACATAGTAATAAGACCTATGAAGATATTACCCATCATTTTTTGATCAAAAAAGTGCAGTAATAATGCTTTCTCCTCCACTGTGTTCCCACTGAGTCTACATTGTAAGATCTGTCATGCTGTATTGCAATTATTCTCATGTCTGTACCCCCTCTAGACTGTGAGATGTTTAAGGATAGAGATCTTGCTCTAGTCAAGTCTCTAGCACTCGAGGCATTTAATAAATATATTTTAAAAAAAACGAATGAACTTTTTTATCCTTAGAAAATAGAAACTGGATAAATATTTCCCTGTCTTTAACACTAAAACAGAATTTATTGGAAATTTGTGAGTTATCAGGTCTGTAGAAGAGAGAGCATGGAGAAGGCATGCTATTTGTTACTTGGCCAGAGAAAGACTTAAACCACCTGGCTTAGGGCATTGCCACTGCAGGAATTCTCACCCTGACACAGTAGCTATTGCCCCAGTTATTTTCTGTCAGACATAGAATCACATGCTACCTACTCAGTCTTTTCTGAATGAACTTAAAGAACCCTAAATGTGAAGCAGAATTTGCATGTATCGTTGGTGACACAAATACTTCATTTTTGGCTTGATCAGGTTTACTCTTAAAATTTTCTGTCTATAGTACCAATTTTGAGTTTGGATCTGGTGCTCTTATTCTTTTTTGTGGTAATTAGAATTGGGGCAAACATTTCATTTGGCAACCTGGACAAATTAGAGGTGGGTTATAGCATGATGCAAAAAGAAAATGCTTTGGAGGCAGATAGCCTGGGTTAGAATTCTGACTCTGCTGCTTAATAGCTGTGTAAATTTCAGTGTTATTTAACTTCACTTTGCTGCAGCATTCTCATATGTAAATAGAGGTTAAATGCACATATCTCAGAGTTGATATGAGGAGTAAATTAAATAATTATATAAAATACTTGGCATAGTATCTGATACGTAGTAAACACTAAATAAATGGTAGGTTTTTGTTAAATATAGATATTTAAGCCATTAAATATTATTAAATATTAAAAATCAATAACATAAAAATGTTAAGATGTTTTTCTTTTAGGAAAGATAAGGACTATAGTTAGAATAACATAAAGTATGGGAATCAATTTTGAAATAGGTGATGCACAGATCACCTGTACCAGTCTCTTGTTAAAAATACAGATTCCGTGTCCTCAACCCAATTTACTGGGCCAGAATCTTTGGAGATGGGACCTAGGAATCAAATATTTTCAGAAGCACCCAAAGTTATTCTGATGTAAATTGCCCATGGATAAGCTTTAAGAAATACTTGCCTATAAGATATGTTCTTTCTTGAGAATTGTTAACTGAGTTAAATATTTCATTCTTATATGAAGTTGTTTCTACTGAGTTTATTTAGTCTCTAACATTGATGATGTAGTAAATGGAAAACTTCTTAATTTGTGAGCATCTGAGGTTATAGCATCTGTATTTTCTAGGTAGAATTTCAAGGTCGTGTGAATTGTATTCATTCTTCTATTAACTCTATTATCAATTTTATTTGAAAAAAACATGCTTCTGATCATAGTTTAATGTCCAATTTAAAATAATATTTTCAATAAATCAAGTCGAGTATTTGGTTTCTTTGCCTGTGTTAATTATTTGATCTTGGTTTAGAGACTATCAACTTTAAACACCAAAACAAAAGCAAAAATAAAAACAAACCTAGAAACAAACTCCAACCTTCCCTTTCTCCTGAATCCTGCATTGAGCAAGTTACAACTTTATTTGTATGGCATGTGAACATAGTAATGCTTCCTATGCTTTTGTATATGCTGCTATGTCTACTAGTAATGGTATCCTAACTTTTTTTTTTTTAAATGTGGCAAACCCTTTCATATGCTTCACAATTTATCTCAGAGATAATCTCCTTTGGGAAGTCTTCCCTAATTTCCCCTACCTCTGCTTATCTGGATTAGGTGCCCTTTCTATTTCTTTCATATATCTGTCACACTGTCACTGGAAATGTCTGAATGTTTGTCTCCCTTCCAGACTGTGAGCTCCTTGTGTCAGGGACTTTGGATTTCCAGTTCCTAGCACAATATTGGCCCATAGTAGGTACTTAGTAAATGTCTATTAAATGAATAAATCAATTTTTAATATATTTCTCTTGATTTATGAGGTGATTGTGTTCCTGAGAAGTGGCATTAAATTTAAATGCTTAAAGTTAATTTTCTTAACACAAATAAAAGCAGAATTTTCAGTTGTTCAATTTTGCCTTGTTTTATTAATATTAAAGTAAGATAATCTTTCTTTATCTTAGTCAAGTTTTTTTCCCCTACATTTACTTAACTGCCTTATATATTTTTAATTTAGTCACTGGCATTTAATGTCTCAGGAATGAATGATGCAATAGAAAAGTCAATATTAAGTTTCAGAAGCCTAAACCCAGGTGGACACAATTTCCAAATAACAGCATTGTTAGAAAAGATAAAGAGCTAGGCTGTCCATAGCAGAAGATTCTCTGGAGTGGAGGAGGGGAGGAATTGGAGAGGAACAAGAGCTTTAGTTGCCAGTGTATATCAATGAGAGAGGGCCATGTATTCTTTCTCCAATAGTTTAGCCTTTGTTTGGGGTTGGAGGAGAGTGAGAAAATGACAGATAATTCAGATAGGTTTGTAGTATTTGAAAGTAGAACTGTGTCCCATTCCCAAGTAGAGGCTTTGAAAGTTTCTCTAATTCCAGATGCAACATGGGAGAATAGGATAGATATATTTTTATACTAATAAAGGATCAAATTTAAAGGTTATTTGGATATTATGTTTTTCCTGATAAGGACTTCTGTTCCTTATGTATAATAGATAATTCCATTGTTTTAAATGTGATGGAAATAAAAAATAAACAGAGCTGGAGGAATCATGCTCCCTGACTTCAGACTATACTACAAATCTACAGTAATCAAAACAGTATGGTACTGGCACAAAACAGACACATAGCTCGACGGAACAGGATAGAGAGCCTGGAAATAAACCCATACACTTATGGTAATTAATGTATGACAAAGGAGACAAGAATATACAATGGAGAAAAGACAGTATCTTCAATAAGTGGTGCTGGGAAAATGGGATAGCTATGCATAAAAGAATAAAATTAGAACATTTTCTAATACCATATACAAAAATAAACTCAAAATGAATTAACGACCTAAATATAAGACTGGATACCATAAAAATTCCCAGAGGAGAACATAGGTAGAACACTCTTTGACATAAATTGCAGCAATATTTTTTTGGATCTGTTTCCTAAAGTAAAGGAAATAAAAGCAAAAAGAAACAAATGGGACTTAATTAAACTTAAAAGCGTTTGCACAGCAAAGGAAACCATTGACAAAACAAAAAGACAACCTACTGAATGGGAGAAAGTATTTGCAAATGATATGACTGACAAGGGATTAATATCCAACATGTATGAACGGCTCATACAACTCAACATCAATAAAACAGACAACCCAATTAAAAAATGGTCAGAAGAACTGAATAGACATTTCTTCAAAGATAACGTGCCGATGGCCAACAGGCACATGAAAAGATACTCAGTATCACTAATCATCAGGGAAATGCAAATCAAAATCACAATGAGATTTCACCTCACACCTGTTGGAATGGCTATCATCAAAAAGAACACAAATAACAAATGTTGGCAAGGATGTGGAGAAAAGGAAAACCTTGTACACTGTTGGTGAGAATGTAAGTTGGTGTAGCCACTGTGGAAAATGGTACAGAGGTTTTTCAGAAAACTAAGAATAAGACTACCATATGACCTAGCAATTCCACTCCTGGGTATATATCCGGAAAAAACAAAAACACTAATTTGAAAAGATATGCACCCCAATGTTCATAGCAGCTTTATTTACAATAGCCAAGATATGGAAGCACCCTAAGTGTCCATCAACAGATAAGTGAATAAAGAAGATGTGGTCTGCACACACCCACACACAATGGAATACTACTCAGCCATAAAAAAGTATGAAATTCTGCCATTTACAACAACATAGATGGACTTGGAGGGTATTATGCTAAGTGAAACAAATCAGACAGAGAAGGACAAATACTGTATGATATCACTTATATGTGGAATCTAAAAAATACAACAAATAGTGAATATAACAAAAAAGAAGCAGACTCACAGATATAGAGAACGAACTAGTGGTTACCAGTTGGGAGGGGTGAAGGGCAATATAGGGGTCAGGGAGTGGGAGGTACAAACTATGGGGTGTAAGATAGGCTCAAGGATGTGTTGTACAACACGGGGAATATAGCCAATATTTTTTAATAACTGTAAATAGAAAGTAACCTTTAAAAATTGTATATAATTTAAAAAAATTAAAAACATTAAAAAAAAAGTATTTACCAGTTAGGAAAAAAAAAGTAATTGCCATCCCACCCCCTAATTCTAAAAAGGAATCTATAAATAAAACATGCTGAAATGTTAACAGTGATTCTCTCTGGGCGGTAGGATTATGAATGTCTGTCGTTTTTATCTTTATACTGCTCTGAATTTTGAAAAACTTCCAGAATGGAAGGGCTTGTGATTTCACGTTGGTTTGCTTGGTTAAACAGTATTCATCCTTTAGTTTATGTCTTATCTTCCCCCTTAATCCTCAGTTGGGCAGTGTATCCCTAGTTGATACTACTTTAATATTCTGGACATCTCATTCTCCTATCACTATAGTACTTTGAAATAATCATGTTTCCTTTTCTAGAGAGGCAGGGATAATATTTATCTTTTCACCAACATATATTACAAAATAGATGTTTCATAAATCTTTTTGTTGAAATGACTAATAAAAATTCAATTCAACAAAAATGATTTTATGTATTGCCCAAATTACAGTTTCAGATAAGGGTTTCTCTCCATTAGAAAAAAAACCTGTTTCCAAGTGAGTAATATGGAAAGATATGAATTGTGGAACTCTGAAAATTATAGTAAAATTAGGATACAAGTTCACGTTCTTAGTTAATGTAAGACCATGTATATAATGTATCTGAAAATCATGTATAAGATATATCTGAATACTGTCTTCACTAATAGTCTGGTTGCTTGTGATGAAGCTGAGAAATTGCTGTGAGAAAGAGTTTTGATAGTTTTTCTTCCCTTTTTCCTGTATGGCATTTGTCATCTTTTTTTTTTTTTTTTGACAGTGTAAACTCAGTAATAAACACTGAGATATTTTTCTTGTTTTTCATAATTTGAAAATGTATAGTAAAATTCACATGTGAGACACTGTGAATAATGATTACTTTAGTGTAATTCTGCATAACTTGGTATAGAAAAAGGACAAGTTAAGGATTATTTAGCTACAAGATTATCTCTGTAATAAGTGTGATAGTGATTATTTTCAACTTAGGAATAGAAACGATACATTCAAGGCCATTTAACAGAGACAGTGATAATTAGGCTTAAAGGCTGATAATTGGAGAGGTAATAAGTTGAGGCATGCATATACTTCTTGTTTACATAACAAGTAAAGGAAAATTAGATTTTTTTCCACAAAAAGAAATTCCCTAAGAATTTAAAATCTCTTCAGTAAGGGTGAGAAAAATGCTATTAGAAGTTAATCATTTTGTCTTCTGGTCTGCCTCTGTTTTTTGCACATATAAAAATTTGTCAAATGATATTTTATTTCTTCTTTTCTAAACTATGACCTCTTTAAGTACAGGATTCTTGTTTTTTCCTGCATTGTTGCTAGCGCATGATAGGTACTCAAATGTTTATTGAATTGAGTTAAATTGGATTAAGATGCTACCCTCTAGTACTCAATTTAGAGAGTAGACCTTGCATCGGTTCCCCTGTATGGCTAAATTGGGGCAAAGAATGAAAATCAAGTCTTTGTACCAATCTTTGGGACTGGAAAAACCAGTCATGAACTAAGAGAAGTGGGACTTGGAGGATCTCTTAAATCTGGACATTCGCCTGTCATTGGAATGAGCTTCCTAATTATTTCATATATTCCTTTTCTGATAGTTGATAGCTAGAATCATGACTATTGGTTGGTGGCCAAGAACATCTGTAAAAAGGAGTAATATTTGACACCTTTAAACTCTAGTATTATACATGAATTTCCTTATTGTATGGCAGATTTGGGAGTGGGAATTCTTACCCTTTTCCTAATTGGTCAAATGTCATTATTTTAAAGCTGTCAAGAAAGAGCATTTTTGTTATTTCTTGAGTTGGTTAAATTCAACTAAATACTTTTGGATTGATAAATTGGCCAGATCTACATAATGTGCTTTAAGTTATTCAGAATATTTGTATAGGTTCCAAAAGATAGAAGTACAAAGGGATAAACATAAGTAAAAGATATAAATAGTGCTATGATATTTTACATATGTGAAAAACAGTAAGCTTTCAAAATATTAATCTTAAGCTAGTAATATTATCACCAACATAGTATTAATGTTCAGAATATATTTCTGATCTTGTTGCCTACCTAAAGTTCAGCTCTTTTATACAAAAAGGGTTGAAGCAAAGGACTTTGAGATCTAAGCCAGAAACCCAATACTACCAGAACTGAAAAGTATTTTCTTGAAATACTAGTGTTGGCAGTAATCTTTAGAATCCAGTGTCTTCTTCCAATACAACTACTATTAGATGGCTTCTTCTCTAAGATAAACATTGCATTAATGTGCATATCTTAACCCCCAGGCTTAAAATAGCAAAAGGAAGTAGGCACTGAAAGGACATTGGATGCATGCTGACTTGCATACTTGGGAGATTAATAAAAATTGAGGTCAGCAAGAGTCCCAGGATGCAGGACAGATCAAGGAAGGAAGCACACCATGGTGGTTGTGTTCCTTTCTTACTGGCCACAACATGAGCAGCTGGAGAGGAAGGTGGCCCTTGTGTTTAGTGTTTTCTGTAATTCCTCTCTGTATGGTTGGCTTCTGGCCGATCACTACTTTTATTTCATTCCTCAGAGAGGAAAATTCCACTTTAATATTGCTGGGTATAATAGGAAATAGCATCAGTAGCACAGTGCCACACACATAGTAGGACTGATTGAATGAAAATCAGACTATTGTCTCATTCCAGTAGAATGTCTGGAACGTTCAGTTCCTTGGACAAATTCAGCCTTGCAATATTTAATTTGGTGTTTGAAGTTGTGGCTGTCAAATTCTTCTAATAAAATCTCATTGGAATTCTAAATAAGAACAGGCTAAATAGGAATGCATTTTTAATCACCTAGGATCCAAGGAAACTTGACTATAGTGGATAGAGCTCTGGACTTGGAGAAATATGAAAGTTACATGGGAGTATTTTTCAAAAAGTATATTCCCAGCTACTTCTTCTTCTAGCTTCCACTAAGGACATATCAGCATCTCCAAGGCAGAATTTATGTAGTTGAAAAAAAGCTGATCGTGCAATTTGGATTTCCTCTTCCCTGCCTTCTGTTCCCTTCACCTCTTGAGTTTGAAAATCAGTGGAGAAGTTGATCCACAAAAGCCTATCTGTTAAATTCTATGGTTTTGCTAGTAAAAATTCTACTACCTAGTGATGATTTTATTCCTCGAAGTTATCAATACTCCTTTACTGGAACTTGTTGGATGTATTCTCTCAGGTTATGGACCTTAATTCTAAAGCCTGGAGTTGTAAGATAGAGGTAGTGGATTAAATGAGGATCAGTTTCTCTTTCTCTATTTTTGCTAGGTTAGCATTCAACATCTTGGATCAGAGACCTTTAGAGACACAGGCTTTCTTGATCTTTAGAAGTAGAACATCTGCTATTGAAACTCTGGGTAAGTCTTATTATACTGGTAGAAATAGTAGCTCTAGCTTATATTAAGCACTCAAGAAATGGTTGTTTCAACAAAGTGCCTATATGGTTTAATAATATACATTGTAGGAAAATACTGATTAAAAGTAACTTAAAATACTATCTTATTTTTTATTTTGACTTTTGGAAGAAAGAATCAGACTTTTTTCTAGTTATATTTAAATTCTTTTTGAACAAATATAAACTGGGTGACTTAGGATTTCCTAATGAGATAGAAATAATCTTTCTAAATAGAAGTTATTTTTATTCTAATCAGTTGTATGAGATTATCTATTATGGTCATTTGAGTGAGAAGGGAGCTTTTATTCATCCGTTCATGGTAGAAAGTCAAGTTCAGCCCCAAATTAGTAAATTCCTAATCAGACATCTTGTTATTTAAGTCCTTGGTATCATCTCAATGTGCGCTGCACAAAGTTGTAACTCAAATATATTAATCATTAGGCTTCAAGAATAAAATATTTTCTTATTATAAAATAATAGTAGTTTATATTATAAGGAATTGTATTGAGAAGGAAAACAGGTATAAGTTGTCTATAATTCCACCTGTGATGAGCATTATGGAAAATTTTTGTGTGTTGCTGAAGATAATTTAATATTCACTCCTGTTGATGAAGGGTTTTCAAATCTGGTGAAATTTTTCTTATTTAAAATAAGCTATCTTAATAATTTTGTCATCATCTTCTAACCCCTGTCCATTTGTAACCTCCATACTCTTGGTCTGGGGTCCAGTGATATATGGCTTCATTACCTTAGCAAATATGTATAGTCACTCAAAAATCATTATCAACTACTTTTCCTACAAAAGAGCTTCTTGACCTGACTTTTTCTCTTAGAGAATCCCCCACCTCTCTTTTGCTGAGATTTGTAAAGCAAAAGGGTATGTCCTTGGGACACTTTTGTTCAGATTCATTCTTTTCAAAGTTCTTTAGTATCTTTGCATTCCTATACACTAATGATGAAAAATATGAAAGAGAAATTAAGGAAACACTCCCATTTACCATTGCAACAAAAAGACTAAAATACCTAGGAAGAAACCTACCTACACAGACAAAAGACCTGTATGCAGAAAACTATAAGACACTGATGAAACAAATTAAAGATGATACAAACAGATGGAGAGATATACCATGTTCCTGGATTGGAAGAATCAATATTGTGAAAATGACTCTACTACTCAAAGCAATCTACAGATTCAATGCAATCCCTATCAAACTACCAATGGCATTTTTTCACAGAACTAGAACAAAAAAATTCACAATTTGTATGGAAACACAAAAGACCCTGAATAGCCAAAGCAATCTTGAGAACAAAAAACAGAGCTGGAGGAATCGGGCTCCCTGACTTCAGACTATACTACAAAGTTACAGTAATCAAGACAGTATGGTACTGGCACAAAAACAGAAATATAGATCAATGGAACAGGATAGAAAGCCCAGAGATAAACCCACACACCTATGGTCACTTTATCTTTGATAAAGGAGGCAAGAATATACAATGGAAAAAAGTGGTACTGGGAAAACTGGACAGCTACATGTAAAAGAATGAAATTAGCACACTTCCTAACACCGTACACAAAAATAAACTCAAAATGGATTAAAGACCTAAATGTAAGGCTAGACACTATCAAACTGTTAGAGGAAAACATAGGCAGAACACTCTCTGACATAAATCACAGCAAGATCCTTTTTGCCCCACCTCCTAGGGAAATGGAAATAAAAACAAAAATAAACAAATGGGATGTAAAGAAACTTCAAAGCTTTTGCACAGCAAAGGAAACCATAAACAAGACAAAAAGACAACCCTCAGAATGGGAGAAAATATTTGCAAATGAAGCAACTGACAAAGGATTAATCTCCAAAATATACAAGCAGCTCATGAAGCTCAATGTCAAAAAAACAAACAACCCAAACCAAAAATGGGCAGAAGACCTAAATAGACATTTCTCCAAAGGAGATATACAGATTGCCAACAAACACATGAAAGGATGCTCAACATCACTAATCATTAGAGAAATGCAAGTCAAAACTACAATGAGGTATTACCTCACACCAGTCAGAATGGCCATTGTCAAAAACTCTACAAACAATAAATGCTGGAGAGGGTGTGGAGAAAAGGGAACCCTCTTGCACTGTTGGTGGGAATGTAAATTGATTTAGCCACTATGGAGAACAATATGGAGGGTCCTTAAAAATCTACAAATAGAACTACCATATGACCCAGCAATCCCACTACTGGGCACATACCCTGAGAAAACCATAATTCAAAAAGAGTCATGTACCAAAATGTTCATTGCAGCTCTATTTACAATAGCCAGGACATGGAAGCAACCTAAGTGTCCATCGACAGATGAATGGGTAAAGAACATGTGGCATATATGTACAATGGAATATTACTCAGCCATAAAAAGAAACGAAATTGAGTTATTTATAGTGAAGTGGATGGACCTAGAGACTGTCATACAGAGTGAAGTAAGTCAGAAAGAGAAAAACTAATATCGTATGCTAACGCATACATATGGAATCTAAAAAAAAAAAAGGTTCTGATGAACCTGGTGGCAGGACAGGAATAAAAACGCAGATGTAGAGAATGGACTTGAGGACACGGGGAGGGGGAAGGGTAAGCTGGGACGAAGTGAGAGAGTGGCATGGACATATACACACTACCAAATGTAAAACAGATAGCTAGTGGGAAGCAGCCGCATAGCACAGGGAGATCAGCTTGGTGCTTTGTGACCACCTAGAGGGGTGGGATAGGGAGGGTGGGAGGGAGACGCAAGAGGGAGGAGATATGTATACATATAGCTGATTCACTTTGTTATACAGCAGCAACTAACACACCATTGTAAAGCAATTATACTCCAATAAAGAAGTTAAAAAAAAATTCTGTAGTATCTTGATCGTTGCTACTCTCAAAATACTTTTCTTTCACTGTTATTTTTGTTGCGAAATTGTAGAAAAATATATTTTATTTGTAACAGTGTGTGACTTATCTAAGTTTCTCACAATTAAAATATTGAAAGTATCTGTGTGCCGAATTCTTATTGTCAACAATGACTTATATACTGATTTTTTTTTGTTAGTGCATAGTTCAGTCTCACTAAGACATATCAATTTTGATGTCATCTCATGTGTCTTTAAACACCCCAGGTACTCAGAGCAGTATACCTAGTAAGCCTATTGACGTCATCTTGTTTGAATTTTGTCTCCTATGGGTTTCTGGGAATAAAGTGAATTGTCTCAAAGTGTCAAAATCTGGCTGAGCTGGTTGCAGTCCACGTTGGACTAGTCTATATAAGAGGTTAGCATCTTATGAGAGATTCTTAGTGTCCATCAGACTTGCAGCATTGCAGACTGTACTTTATACAAGTAGCCAGGTGTGGGCAGTGATACCGGGCTTGGGAAATCTCTCTTACCGGCCCAGGGATCCAAAGCGTTCAGTGCAAAACCTGGCCAGCCGCCCGAGTGAGTAGGAGCCATGTGACTCTGGTGAGCTGGAGTGTGCAATTGCCTCCTGCTTCAGAGCTACCTGATCCGAATACTAAGCAGAGCGAGTGCCGGGCTGAGTGTAAGGTACTGAAGACACTGCAGAGAAAGGTGCTTATTCCAGAGGCATTACAAAGCATGGAGATTAAAGACCAGGGAGCCCAAATGGAGCCGCTGCTGCCTACGGTAAGAGACAACCTGCTGTCACGTAGATTAACAGCGTTTGCAGCGAAACCTGTCAGGCAAGTGGTCTGCTAGCCAGGTTCAGCGAGTGTACTTTTGGGGTGGTGGATAGCTCCCACGACATACGGACAGGGGTCTCCTCCCATCTCGGGTGACTGAAATGCATAACGCAAAGCACATGATTTTTTTCCCCCTTCTCAATATGGATGCACTACCATGATGAAATGTCTCATGTTTGCTGCTGTTTGAAGAGAGGGCTAGGTTTAGCAGCAGGGACAGCTGTGTGTCTCTTTCCCTGTCTGTTACTGCCTGTCTCTCTGTTGGGCTATGCAGTCAAGCCCCTGCAAAGAAGCCCCCTTTTTATCATGTTTCTTCTGTGGTAAATTTCCTCCCCGTGCCTCATCCCCCTGACAGTGAGGTAAGGGAATCTGCTGCTGTTGCAGCTCTAGAGATTTAGTCTCTGCAGAAACCAGGGGAAAGGAGAACTGAAGGACCATTTGTGTGTGTGTGTGTGTGTGTGTGTCTGTGTGTGCTGTCAGTTTCTCTCAGAGGGAAATGTTGTCATGGCTCACATACAAAGAAGGTATGTATTTTGGGGGGCAGGCACACAATTCAGTTTTGAATATCTGAAATGTTCCTGAACTGTCATTTAGAAATAGCCTGTTTATCTCTGGGTCATAAGCTGCCTCCCTAGATCTAGGGTGAGTTCTTGGGCGAGTAGTTGATTTGCCTCTCCTCTCCACAATCTCCGACTGGCTCACAGACTTTGTAGTTCTTCAGACACATCCTTTCTCAGCCTAGAGCAGCTGATGTTGCTGTATTCATGGAAAAAAAGAAAACAACAACAACAACATTTTCTTGATGCAAAAGAGATGCCACACGCTAGCTTCCAGCCATCTATCAGCGCTGTCACAGCTCAGGACAGCAGAAATCTCCTCCCTGCACCAAACCAGGCCAAGGGGCTGTTCTCAGCTCTCTGTTACTCAGGTTGGTGACCCACCTTGCAGACTAGAGACTGGCGGCAAGCTGTCTGTTTCTGAGTCCATTGCTAGGCTTTGAACACATCTTTCAATCAAATCATTCCCCAGGGGGTATGAGCAAATTCTGGGCCACAGTATTTTTAGGGCCTTACCTCTCCTGCCGGGCTCAAAATCTGTAAAAGATTCCAGTTCGCGTCCCGGAATTGGCTGTGGCTACTGAGCATGCCCAGTTCTCCTCAGGACGCCAGTCTTGGGCAGGGAGGGAAGCAGGGAGATGAGAATAATGCAGGAGTCACCACCAAGAATGGAGCCTAAATAAAAGGCAGGGGCAGTGTCAGAGAGGGGGAAAAAAGGAAAGCATGCCACTTAGCTTGCCTGCTTAAAAGTAGAGACATTTCTTTACAGATCAAAGTGGAGTTATTTTACAAAAATGAGACTAAAAGATTTGTCTGTATTCCCAAACTTGAATAGAAACATAAATTAGGATTCTGTGGGTACTCAGAATAAAGAGTGTCAAGAATGTCAGAGTATTATTGTACCCTAGATGAGAGAGAGGAACTACATACACAGGAATTGGGGAATGGAGATTTAAGGAAGATTAAGATATAAGAAAAAACTCATTTTTATGGGGAAGGGGTTTGGAAGTTGTCCTAGAAAAGCAGGCTGAAGTCAGTTTGATGTGGCATATGAATTGCCCCTTGTGGGGAATATTTAAAGGGTTTAGGACCAAATGAGGATTAACTGGAAAGATTTAGAAGATGATGACATTATTGGGCTAGATGGGCAATCAGTTTGTGGCTTAAAAGAGTAGAGAAAATACAAGTTTGGCTGGAAAAGAAGGTCTGCAGTAAGTTGGATGGACATTTTTGAAGAGTCAAAAGTGTGCAATTCATGTGGACAATGGCCAGCACAAAATAATTACATAGTTTAATGGCAAGAGAGAATCATGTTAGCAGTTCATTATAAGGAAAATAAACCTGAGAGGCTAGAAAGGTTGTTGAATTAGTGGCTTATTTTTATACTTGTATAGTATTTTCAACTCCCTCAATTGCTTTTATGGCCTTTTTTTTTCCCCTCAAAAAAATCATGTTGAGTAAAGCAGATTTTATTGTCTTAATTTTAAGTATAAGGAATGGAGGCACAGGGAGTTTGAATAACATGTCTAAGTGATGAAGCCAGAACTACAATATAGGTCTTCTAAAACTAGTTCAGAAAAAAAAGCAGTATTTTTTTAACATTGCATTATTAACCAGGCCTATCATAATCAGATCCTCGGCTGGAGTTTCTATGCTTGGAAGAGAAAGGAAGAAATAGTTTAGGGGTCTTTTTTAGAAAATTAATCAGATGACTTTGCAAGTAATAATGTGAAAGGCGCTATGGCATAAAATTTTAAAACAAAGTCTTGTAGGTTCCAGCACTGCTGTTTACATGCTGTATAGTCTTGGGTGGGTGATTAAGCCTTAGTTTCTTCAGCTGAAAAATGGGAAGGAGATGGTACTTATCTCTTGTGTTTTGTGATGAGTAAATAAAATAATCTATGGGAAGTAGCTGGTATTTAGTAAGTTCTCAATAAAGTTAGCTGCTATTTTAATTGTTGATGGAAATACAGGCATTGAGATAAATTCTAAGTTTCAGGCTTTTATGAAAGATGGCTTATCAGTACTATTTGCTAAGAAGGAAAAGTGGGGAAATGGAACACTGGAAAACACTGTACAGTGGAGGTGGAAGGTGGGATTAATTATAGCTATGGAAACTTTGTAGTATGGTTGGAAAGCCATTTAGAAAGGCATTAAAAACCAAGATTAGATATGGGGCAGAAGCAGTCAGAGGTAGGTAAATAGAGGAGTAAGAGAGAAATAAAAATTATAAGAATGGATAAGTATGCCAAGTGAGTGAATGTATTAATCCTGACCTAAGTGGTAGGGTGGAATAGATTCCTTTTAAGCCTCCAATGTTTACCTTAATTTAGTATACCTAAGGTACATCTTAAGAGTTTGTGTGAAGGAGGCGCTGACATGTTCCTTTTTCTCTCAGTCCTTTTTAGGGAGCTTTGGAGATTATTTTCTTTTGCTGGACAAGGCCTCATTGCATCTGTAGGCCCTAATCACTCTAAGGGTTAGGACATTCAATTCTTCTAGGCTCAGAGTACAGCCTGGTAGCACCTAACTGTTCTGTCTGAAGCAATGGAACAAGCAAGGTTCAGAAGATTCATTCACTTATTAAATGCCTGCTGTTGGCCAAACATGTTCTTGGTGATGGGGTTACAGCAATGAATAAGACAGAGAAAAGCCCTGTCCACATGGACCTCACAATCTAGCTAATCTAGAGATAGGGGTCCATTTAACTCTTTGAGAGACTGCTATTTTCTCTTCAGATATTTAATCATTGTTATAAGCTCTTTGAGATGGGTATATATGGAGACTATATGTAATAGTAATGATGGTGACATCCTTACATCCTTTAGAACTCAAATATATTTAATTAAAAAAATTTTTGGCAAAAAAAAAAAAAAAAGAACTCAAATAGTCAGAGAGCATGGCCAGAAAAATAATCACACTTCCAATGTGTCATTTCTTTCTAACCTTGGAATGAGTTGTTTCAGAAGTCTAAACTGGGTATAGATAGACTACAGTGCATTGCAAGGTGCTTCAAGTGAATGGAGACATGTGGGTGCCACTCTCAACCCCTTTCTCTATGTAGAGAAGCTGCCACTCTTCCCTTCTCATATCTCATAGGATACATGACACTTGATCATTTGGCTTTCTGTGAAGATACTACTTTCAATCTGTATAGTAAATAGTAGTTAAGTTTTATTTATTGTTAGATAAATGTAAATTAGAGTTCTAATATATTCTTCCACTTGAAACAGTTGTCTCAGATACTCCTTGGGGGTGTGTTGCTCTTATTTAGGAAAAGGGAATAACTAGTCTATAATGCATCTATTTTGTACAATCATATATGTTTTGGTCAGAGAAGGACTGTAGCAATCAATTGGAGACTAGACTTTAGACTGTGACTTCTTAATTCACAGATGATGAAACTGAACATCAAAGAGATAAGGACATGTATTTAAGGGCAGGCACTTATACTAGTTAATGGAAGAGCTTGGTCTAGAGTCCCCATCTTGATTCCCAGTTCATCATTCTTTCCACTGTCCTATTCTAGCATAGAGTAAACAGATGAGTACTGAATTAAAATAATGATGGTAATTAGACAGTCTTTGTGAAGTAGTAATAGGTATTGTCTCAGCCTTGTGCTAAGCACAAATATCTCTAGTCTTTATGATAATCCTGAAAGGTTGCTAATATTATCTAGCCTTGACAGATGAGAAACTGATGCTCAGAGGACTGAATAAGTTACCCAGGTTCACATAGCTAATAAATACTGAGCTAGGATTTAAAAATATTGCACCTAACTAAAAAGTGGCTCGATTCTTTTAAATTAAAGCCAGTTAGAAAATAAATAGGAATCACATTATAAAGTGGGCTTTCATATCTACCTCTTCAAAAATGAAAGTACTGTGAAACAAGGTGCTATAAAATGTAAGGCATTGTAGGCCACATATTGCGTGATTCCATTTATTGAAATGTCCGTAATAGGCAAATTCTTGGAGACTAAAGTAGGTTAATGGTTGCCGGGGCTTGGGGTGTAGTGGAGAATTGAGAATGACTGCTAACAGCTATGGGGTTTCTTTTTGGAGTGATGGAAATGCTCTGGAAGTAGATAGTGGTGATGGTCGCACAACATTGTGAAAGTACTAAACACCACTGAATTGTGCACTGCAAAATGATCAATTTTATGTAAGAAAAAGTAAGTTGTTATTTAGCCATTAGCACTAACAGGGAGAAAGTTGAGGATCTAAACAATGCTTGTATCATTCATATTTATATAAATCAAGGAAAGGGCAAATAAAATACTCATAAAAGTTAAAAATAACTTCACACACACACACAAACACACACCGAGATAGTCTCTTCCACAGAATTTATTCTCTTTGTGATAATAATGCTGAGGTTGGCCAGGGTTTCAGCAAACTATCTGTAGACCCAGAGGTCTTTTGAAAATGTATCTTCAAATCTGAGTTAATAGAGTGTACGGCACATGTTATGTGTAAGAGAGGAAGAGAACTATTTAACCTGGGTCAAGTTGTTATTTCTTCTCTGAATCACCTTTATAAATTTCTCTTGATACTGTTTAAACTTTAACATAAGGAAAATCAAGCAACTAAGTTTCTAAGAAGCATTAAAGCTTATTTTGTGTTACTAACATTTTTTAAAGTCATTGTTGGTCTAGCCTCATAAAATATTATGTTACTGTATGGTATAGTAAGTCTAACTACAAAGAAAACATCAATTATTAACATTTTTTTAAACCTTTTAAAAAAATTTATTTGTTTTTTATTTTTTGGCTGTATTGGGTCTTCCTTGCTGCACGGCAGCTTTCTCTAGTTGCGGCGAGCGGGGGCGACTCTTCTTTGTGGTGCATGGGCTTCTCATTGTGGTGGCTTCTCTTGTTGTGGAGCACAGGCTCTAGGCACGTGGGCTTTAATAATTGCAGCACACGGGCTCAGTAGTTGTGGCTCACAGGCTTAGTTGCTCCAGGCATATGGGATCTTCCCAGACCAGGGAGCGAACCAGTGTCCCCTGCATTGGCAGGCAGATTCTTAACCATTACACCACCAGGGAAGTCCCAAAACTGTGCCATTTTACAATTAGCTGTATAAGGGTTTTGGTTTTGCACATTTTTGCCAACACTTTGTATTTTCTGGTTTTGTTTTGTTTTGTTTTTAGTAAATCCATTCTGAGTGTGAAGTATGCTGCTGTGATTTCGATTTGCATTTTCATAGTGACTAATTGTCTTAGTCCATTGGGGTTACTGTAACAAAACACAATAGACTGGGTGGTTTACTAACAACAGAAATTTATTTGGCACAATTCTGGAGACTGGGAAGTCCAAGACCAAGAATTGGCAGATTTGATACCTGGTGAGAGCCCTTTCCTGGTTCATAGATAGCCATCTTTTAGCATGTTCTCACTGTGGAGGTGGGAAGAGAGCTGTCTGGGCCTCTTTCATAAGGGTACTAATCCCAAAGGCCTTATCTTCTAATACCATCACACTGGAGATTAGGTTTCAACATCTGAATTTTTTGGGAACACAAATACCCAGTCAATAGCACTAACTTTTTATGTGCTTATTAGCCATTTGTATCTCTTCTTTGATGAAATGTCTATTAAATCTTTTGCCCATTTAAAAAATTGGTTATCATCTTCTTGACTTGTAAGAGTTTTTTTTAAAAATATATTTTGGATAAAGGATTCTTGTCAGAAATATGATTTGCAAATGTGTTCTCACTGTCTGGCCTTGTCTTTTAACTTTCTTAATGGTGACCTTTGAAACGCAAAAGTTTTATTAATTTTGATGACGTGCAATTTATTAATTTTTTCTTTTACTGATTGTGCTTTTGGTGTTGAATTTAAGAACTCTGCCTAGACCAAGGTCACAAAATTTTCTTGTATGTTTTTTTCTAGAAGTTTTATAGTTTCAGCTCCTACATGTAGATGAATGATCCATTCTGAGTTAGTTTTTGTGTATGGTGTGAGATAAGAGTTAAGTCCTCTTTATTGTTTTTGCTTTTTTAAAAAAATATACAGATATCCAATTGTCCTAGCACCATTTGCTGAAAAGACCACCTTTCTCCGTTGAATTGTCTTGGGAGCTTTGTTGAAATTAAATCGACTATAAATATAAGGTTATTTTTTTGGATGCTGAATTCTGTCTGTTCATCTATGTGAATATCCTTACCCTAATACCACACTGTCTGATTATTGAAGCTTTATAGTAAAATTTGAAATCAGGTAGTATAAACCCTTCAACTTTGTTCTTCTTTTTCAAAGTTGTTTTGGCTATTCTAGGTCCCACATTTCCATATAAATTTTAGGGCCCACTTGTTGATTGCTATGAAAAGCCTACAAGGGTCTTAATAGCAACTGATTGCTTTGAATTTATAGATCAATTTGGGGAGAATTACCTTCTTGACAATATTGGGTCTTCCAAGCGTATATGTGAACTGTCTCTCCATATATTTAGATCTTTAATTTCTTGTAGTAGTGTTTTCTAGTTTTATTTGTTTTAGTGAGGACTTCTATGTACTGTATCAAGGATGACATAAAAATTCCTGAGGTGCCATTCGTATAGAAGTTTCTATATTAAGCTTAGGCCCAATTCCAAATCGTTCAGAACTCCAGAGGTTTTCTCAGATGGCAAAAATGGAGTTTAATCTACAGACTCGGTGGGATAGAGTGAGAATGTAATAATAGCCAAGGACTCTGTATAGTTTTGATTTAGTGATAAAGTTCTTATATTATCAGTATCATCAAGAATTGCTCATTCATCATGAAAATTATGCTCTAAGGATCTAATAAGCAAGTTTTGAAAGAATTTTCCCATTCCATATTGAACGTGTTAGGTTGCCTGGGTTCCTCCAACGTTTATTTGTACCTCTGCTTCTTCTTGCTTATCCTGCAAAACCAAAATTATTCAGAGAAGGCTATTGCTTCCTAATGACTATTTTCTTCTTTTTGACAATGAGGGTTTGATATCAGAGATGATGACCTAGTCAAATTCCAGAAAGCAAGTGCCATAAAAAGTAGTTAGATATATAACAACTACTGTAAAACACAGCTCTGCTTACGAAGCACATTTAATTATCATGAGATTCATGCTGCTTCTTTCATAAATACAGTGGCGATTTTCTGTTGATATTTAAGCTGCTCTGGTAATAATCCTCTTCAAACTCTTTTTGATTTTCTCAGACACAAGAATATAGTTAAAAAATGAAAAAGAAATGCAGACAGCAAGACACAGACGTAATATATAATATGATTTGTGATTTGAGTGCATACTATGCACTTTATGTTTCATTAACACATAACTTCATAGTATAAATGCCTGTAAAAAAATCTGATTTTTTTTTTTGCGGTACGCGGGCCTCTCACTGTTGTGGCCTCTCCCATTGCAGAGCACAGGCTCCGGACGCGCAGGCTCAGCGGCCATGGCTCACGGGCCCAGCCGCTTCGCGGCATGTGGGATCTTCCTGGACCGGGGCACGAACCCATGTCCCCTGCATCGGCAGGCAGACTCTCAACCACTGCGCCACCAGGGAAGACCCCAAAAATCTGATTTTTATGTAATTTTACAGAACATCTCTAGTAGATACAAAATTTTGATATTTTTCCCCCCCAAACCTTAAAACCTTAAACTCAAAGACCACTTGCGTCAGAATCAACAGGAGAACTCATTAAAAACCCAAGTTCTGGGTCTTACTCAAGCTTATAGGCTTAGAATATCAAAGGGGTGGTGCCAATAAACAAACAATTTAAAGAACTCTCTAGGTGATTCTTTTTTTTCTTTTTTTTTTTTTTGCGCTACGCGGCCCTCTCACTGCTGTGGCCTCTCCCGCTGCGGAGCACAGGCTCCGGACGCGCAGGCTCAGCGGCCCTGGCTCCCGGGCCCAGCCGCTCCGCGGCATGTGGGATCTTCCCGGACCGGGGCACAAAGCTGTGTCCCCTGCATCGGCAGGCGGACTCTCAACTACTGCGCCACCAGGGAAGCCCCTAGGTGATTCTTATGATCATGAAAGTTTGAGAATCTTTACCTTAAAAAAATAACAAAATAAAAAATTATGTCTTTGAATTATTTTACTTGTGGGAATGCTAGGAGACCAAATTTTGCAATAAAATAAAGTGACCTTTTTTTAAATAAATCGTAATGGATTAGGAAATTAAGTTCTTACTGCCTGTTTTACTCATTTAGTATTTATTACATATTACATATCACTTTGCAATTTATATATGTATACAAAACTATTTTTACTTATATATAAATACACACATATATAACTTGTTTCCTCAATTAGAGTGCTAGATTCTTAAAAGTAGAGTCTGCTTCAGACAATTTTGTGCTGCTCTCACAGAGTCAAGGGCATGGAAAGTCCTTTTTATACAAATCATGGGTTATTAGGCAGCAACACTAGTAGACACCAGTTGTCAAGAACTGAAACTGAAGTCATACAGTTCTAACTCTTCTAATTAGTGGGTATGCCAACTTTGGCAAGTTGCCTAGCGGTTCAAAGCCTCACTTTTCTTATCTATAAAATAGGGATGATAACAATAATAGCATCTACCTCATGGGTTTGTGAGAATCAGTGAATTATGTACATATTACCTATATAATTAGGTACCCATGCATTTATATATATGTTATACTTTTAGGAGTAATGACAAAATAATAGCAATTATTGTTATTATTGGCTTAATATTTTTCCTTTTGATTGAAGATAATTACATCAAAGATTTTTATACCTAATATGCATAATTCATTTGATCATTGACTCAATAATGCTTATTCAATAACTTTATTTATTCATCTGACAGTAATAAGATGAATAATAATATAATCTGGTAAGTATATTTTTCCTAATTATAAAATTAATACTTATTTTTTAGGGTAGCTTAGAAAGCATAGAAAAATAAATATAAAAGAAAACATTCATTTTGCTATTTTTTAGCTCTTTATTTTGAGATAATTTTGTACCTAAAGAATAATTGCAAAAACAGTACGAAGAGTTCCTGTATACCTTTTGTCCACCTTGCCATGTTAATATCTTACATAACTATAGTTAGTAATTAAATCCAGGAAATTAACATTGATACAATTCTATTAACTCAACCAAATATCTTTTAGGGTATCACCGGTTTTTCCACTAATGTCCTTTTTCTGTTTCAGGATCCCATTTTGTGTTCAGATATCATGTCTCTTTAATCATCTCCAATTTGTGAGTTACTCAATCTTCCCTTATCTTTCATAACTTTGACACTCTTGAGGTGTACAGTCAGTTTTTTTGTAGATTATCTCTCAATTTGTGCTTGTCTGAAGTTCTCCTAATTAGATTGAGGTTATGCATTTTTTTTGTCAAGAATATGACCAAAATGAAATGAACCCTTCTCAGTGCATCATATCAGGGGATAGATGATATCTTATTTCTGGGGATATTAACCTTGATTACAGTTGGATTTTCCACTGTAAAGTTAAAAAGTTTCCCTTTGTAATGATATCTTAGGGGAGATACTTTGAGACTATGCAAATATCTTGTTTCTCTTCAAACTTTTGCCTACTAATTTTAGCATTCATCAATGAATATTTCCTGCTTATTACCTATTTGTTACTGTGGTATTTGCTTAATAGTGACTTGTTATAGTGACTTGTTCTCTCATTCTTTTTGCATTTAGAAATTAGAATTTTTTCCTATAGGGAAGAGCTGTCACTTCTCCTCCATTTATTTATTTATTCAATTGCTTATTTCATATGGACTCAAAGATATTTATTTTATTTTATGGGCCATAACACAATACTCTCAGAATTCACTTTGTTGCTCAAATGGTTTCATCTTTGGGCATTAGGAACTCCTTTCAACTGGCTCTCATCATTTCAATATGCTCCCATTCTTTATTTGAGCACTTTCTTAGTATCTGGGGCCATAATATTTTCCAGGGTCATCTTGTATTTACCCTGCCTCAGCCCTGGAATCAGCTGTTTCTTTAAGGAGCTACTAGGCGAAGTTTTGAGGCTATTTATAAATATTGCTAAATTTTTTTTCCAGAAAGATTGTATAGCCAGTTTTCACTTTCACTTGACGTTTCACTAGCGTTTTAAAAACGGTGACAATTCGCCTGGTAAACATTTTACCAACACTTTCTTCTGTGTTCCATTTCTAACTTTGTTTACCATTAGGTAGTGTTTTTCTGTGAAGTAGGTTTCTTTTAAAAATCACAGTTCAGAAGAAACATTGAACTATTTGAAAAATTCCTCAGTTTAGTTCACCTTGCTTAAGGTATTACTGAAATGCTGCATAAGACAATCACTAACATCTCTTTTATACGTGGCTCCCTTGTACAGGGAAGGTATGAGCCTCAAGCCCGTTATTACAGATCAGTGCTAGATACCATTTTGGCCATGAGAATTTTCAGTCTTCTTTGAATGAATGAAATGGTTCATCTACTTCCTCAAAAGCCACAGACATTATTTAAAAAATTTTTTTTTAAAGAATGAAGTTAAGATCAGTCCAGGGACTTCCCCGGCAGTCCAGTGGTTAAGACTCTGCCTTCCAATGCAGGAGGCGTGGGTTCAATCCCTGGTTGGGGAACTAAGATCCCACATGCCATGGGGTGCAGCCAGAAACATAAAAAAAAAAAAAATATCAGTCCAATTAATAAGGTGTTACAGTGTCTTATCCTTTTCCTCGGCCTTACTATTAGTCTATGATAGACTAGATATACACACTCAGATTTTATTAGTTGTATTAAGATGATTCTTATGTACAGTACTTTCAATTTTTTCAGTCCTTAAGATGAGTCTGTCATTCTTATTTGAGCCATTTAGAACCTTTCATGTCATCAAAACCGTGTTGAAGAAGTACTTGAAGATCCTGATAGATGGCAAACTTGACAGAAGTAAAATTTCTAGACCTTCCTATATATTGTTACTTAAATAAAACATGATTTGGACCCTGTGCATAATTCTCTGATTTAATAATTCTTTTTATCTTTATGTGGTTTGAAAAAAAATTAGTTTTTAAAAACTGGGATTAGGATTAATCTATTTTAAATCAAGTAATTTAGTGACAGATATACAACAGTAATTGTTTTATATTTGTCTTGACATTGTGAGTAAGAAAGTACTTTCTATTTAGGTCTTTCTTTAACATAAATTTCCATTATAAATGGTTATCATAAAAGCTAAATAATAACAATTCCTGAATATCAGTTCTCTTAGCCTGATATTAGAAGCTGTTTAGATACCAGTGCCAGTCTAATAAAAGAAGTTGGAATCTCCAGTACAGACCATTTCTGTAATGTAAGGTAACAAAATATTTTTCCAAATCTTTATAAGGACAAAAATGCAGAAATGGTGAACTTAGTATTGACTTTGTCCATTCAAAAATCAGTGATGCTTTATCGTAATTCAGGGAATTCTAACCATAGTATATTCACTTAAAACATATTGAGTCAGCCTTGAACCCAGCTTTAAAAAGATCAGCCTTTCACAAACTTGATTTTAGTAGCTTATAATTTCACTTGTTCCCTTTTATGATTTAAAAATGTTATTTCACTTGCTTTCACATCCTAAACTTCACTATCTCTCTTAGCTATATAATTCAGTACTCCTAGTCTTTCTCATCTAAACAGATTTCTCCCATTTGTAGATGGTTGCATGGTCTGGCATAGGACATAATGGGCTTATGCCTTTGATTCCCTAGAATAGTGATATATCTTGATTCAAAGTATCTAGTTAGCTCAATAGTTCTCTTGATTTCAGATAGACCAAATATTTTCGAATGAATTCTACTACCTAATTTAATGGTTGCATTGAAGCTTTTGACATTAGAATCAGTTTTTCTTGGAAAAATATACTTTCCTGATGTTTTTCTTGGTTCAGAAGATATCTTGAAGAGGGAATTGAAAGCCTTCAAAAGTTTATTGAATCTCAGATTCTTCCATAAAATGATAATTTGATGATGATGTTTCAATAATTTATAGACGCATGTTTATATTTATCTTAAAAGTACCTGCATATATAGAAAGCAAGAAGCAAGAGCACTTGACAAAATGCAATTGAACTTTAATACAAGTGTTAATATATAAATAGTTCATATTGTTTAATCTGAAATTTCAATCAATTAATTTACATTAATTACATTTATAGTAGCCCTTATATTGGGTAAGAATGGAGGAGGTAAAGAAGTAGCTTTGCTGTCTTTTAAGAAATGCAGCAAGGATTCTACTTCCTCGGGGAGGTATCATGAAATGTTCCAATCATGGGCTTAAGAAATATTTTGCACTGCTTTGATCATGATGTCTTTGTGCAGGTGATGTATGATAAAGGGAGAATAAGATCAGACAAATAAATAAGGCTCAAAGATAATTAAAATGATCTTTTTAAGTCAATAGTTTCAGTGTTCTGTGTTCTTTTATGAGATGGTCAGTCAGGTGCGGCCACAAGAAGAAACAGAGTAGAGGCTGAGGAAAATAAAATTTTCCATCCTTATCCAGTATTTTTCAAAGAAAAACAAACACACAAACTGAAAAAAAACAAAGACAAAAACAACACTTGTTAAAACATTTCGAGGACTTTCTGGACTACAATTTGGAATGACCATAAGGTTAGATTAAAATTAAGTACGGATGGATCTTAATCCATCTAACGCTTCACAATAAGCGATTAGGCATGAGAGAGTAGAGGCCATTTGATTTTCAGAGGTAATAATTTAATAATCAGGAGCAATCGAGGAGGACATTATACTAAGTGAAATAAACCAGATGCAGAAAGACAAATACTGCATGATCTCACTTATATGTGGAATCTGAAATAGTCACATAGAAGCAGAGAATAGGAGAGTGATTACCAGGGTTTGGGGAGAAAGGGAAATGGGGAAGTGTTGGTCAAAGGGTACAGAATTTCAGTTACGGAGAATAAATACTTTCTGGAGATCTACTGTAAAAAAAAGTGAATAGAATATATAAACATAATAAGGTGGGAGCACTTTTATACAAATTTTGTCAATATTGAACAAAAGATATGATGATTGAAACTATATGTCAATTGATCAAGTACTGATAAATATATCAAGCCAAATTATGTATGTGTCTGGAACAATATGATTACAAGTGACACAGCAAAATAATGAGATAAAGAAAGATTATTAAATAAATGATGCTAGGACACTTCACTATTTTCGAAATTAAGTTCAGATTCTTATTTTTACTTACTTCTGACTAAATTCCAGATTAAACATTGTAGAAATAGGTGTGTTGATCTGTGTATCTCTTTGGGCTATCAAGCTGTTTAAACATTAAAGAAACAGAAGATATATACATATCTATATCGTGTCTGTCTATTGAAGCAATTGAGAATTGGAAGGGACTTTTATCTCTAAAAATAGAGTTTTGTTCTATGTTTTATGGTCAGTCAATTGTGGAAGAGATATAGGAGAGGCTTAGGAAAGCCATGTATATTATACTCACAGGCCGTAGAGAGGGACTTGCTGCATGTTATCCAGGGTCAAGGGGAAGCACCAGGTTTTAGTCAAGTGGCAGAAGACAAGAGCAAGGAAAAAGTTGAGGCCAGAGCCTTTATTGGGGTTTCTGCAGGAAAGGCAAGTCAGGGTAAGCAGTTTAGAACTGTCCAGTTTGAATACTTCTGGCAGGCTTTGGCTATAGGGGTGGTCTCTAGTTGTCTGGTTACCTGTCCCTAGGATGATATAGGACAAGAGAAATATTGGCTTGGCTGTGTGAGTTAGATAAGGAGGAAGTTGAGGGTATAGACTTGGGATTGGTTGGTTGCATATGAAAGTCATGTTTCATATGTTCTTAAGTTCTTAATTTTCTTTAGAATTTAGCTAGCCCTGGAAGGAGCAGTCTTTCCCTGGGTCTGTAAGGTACAAACAATACAGAAACTAAAGTTACCATAATTGGTTCTGTGATGAATGGATGTCAAATAGATAAATACAGAATCTAAGAAAACACAGAACAGATGCATATCCTGTATTAATCTATAAATTCTCTTTAAAAATAAAATTTAAAAAGTACCTGTCAGGCCAGGTGTGACCAACCCACTTTATCTACTGATACATCCATTTGTGGGAAGGATTTTGGGAATTCCCCCAATAAGTTTTTCTCTCTTGGTTTTATATGCTCCAATGAAACTATGGACTTTGATGGAAATTTTAGTAAAAATTGCAGATATATCAGTAATATTTTTTATATTACATAATCTCGTGATATTTGCCCATAGCTAATGTACGTGTGTGTATATGTATGTATGCATACGTATATATAACATCAACAAAGAGAAATATATAGGAAAGACAACGTATAATTCTCATTAGCCTCACACTGATTTTTCTCCCTACCCTTTCACAAGTGGATTAGTGATTATTTAATGTTGATCTGACTTTCTAATTACATATTCCTTTCTGATAAGCCATTACAGTGGTTTTATATTACGTGAGTAAAGATACAGGAGTTCACCTTTGATTATTTTGGATAAAGCCTGCATAAGAAAACACATTGTATTGTTTGGACTTTGATATATTTTCAAGAAGCTAAGATTTTTTAAAACAATGTAATACTCCCAAAGAATTTAGTGTTGGCTGAACATTCAAAATGAAAACCAAGTAAAGGAATTTTACGTAAGTCTGAGGGCCAGTTAAAATAAAGATCAATGAACATTTGTCAAATGCTGAGAATGTGTTTGGAAACTTTTTGAATCTTATTCATTTTTGTTCACCTGAATTATATACAAAAATCCATTTAATATTAATAAGCATTTACCTATGGATGAGGGAAAGAGACTAAGGAAAAGATTCATTACAGACAACTTCTCTGCTGCATATGACTGTTCTATGAATTAAATCAAGCTTTTAAAAAAGTTTGACAGAAGTTTACGTTACCACTGAATGTAATGGTTAACTAACTACATACAAAATTTAGTAATTGCCCAAAGTTTTCTTTGACAATTTTAGCTTCTAGTGCTAGTGACAGGTTTTTTTTTTGAAAGTCCGTGGTATTCTGTGATCTATTTGTAATGAAGCTAAACAGATAAATTGATTAAATTTCCATAAGAAACAGGTTCAGAATCAGGATAGCAATGCATAAAAGTAAAATATGGTTATGGCTCATAATTAAAATGACCCTCTGTTTAGACCCCTTGGCTTAATCCCATTGAAGACTAGCTACACTTATTTTTGATAGTCTTCAATTTGAGCAGTTAAAATTTGTTTAAAAAATTCCTTTAGGGCTTCCCTGGTGGTGCAGTGGTTGAGAGTCCGCCTGCCGATGCAGGGGACGCGGGTTCGTGCCCCGGTCTGGGAAGATCCCACATGCCGCGGAGCGGC